>NW_025110699.1:0-53565 GCF_011392965.1 Frieseomelitta varia
GCAGAGTCTCGGTTCGCGGCGAAGGAGAAGAAAAAAAAAAAAAAAAGAAAAAAGAACGAGGAAACAATTGCGCGTAGAGCGCCATGGGGGGATGGAATTTGATTTGGGAAGCCACGCTCGAGATCTAAACTTTTCACGGGCGAGATTCGTGGTCGGATAACGACGTGACTTCCAAGGTAATGGCCTCCCGGTGCGGTTTACAAGCAAAGATTGAGCGTCACTAAACCAACACGCTACATATTCCACTCTACGATTGTACTCTCAACCCCCCCCCCCGGTCCATGAATGTATTATGTACGCTCGGCGAATATGTCAACTGCAGCATTGCGTATTATATACGGTGGCTCCCGCATTTTTTTTTTTTTTTTTTCCACCTCCTCCACCTCTTCCCTCGTTTTTCCTTTTCCACTCTTTTTCCCTTTCCCTGTTTCGCGGCTTATTCGTCTTTAACACTCGCCTCATCGATAATCATCGGCGCGGCACGATTTAACGCCTGGTTTTCATCCGCCCCTGGGCTAATCGATTCGGTGCACGCACCTGTATGCCCACTCGACTTTGATTTTTCTGCGAGCTCGATGGATCGTGGAACTCTGCACGCATTCGTTTGGACGAGATGAGACAGTGTCCTAGCCC
The DNA here is from genome assembly GCF_011392965.1 of Frieseomelitta varia. Classification (NCBI taxonomy): domain Eukaryota; kingdom Metazoa; phylum Arthropoda; class Insecta; order Hymenoptera; family Apidae; genus Frieseomelitta; species Frieseomelitta varia. The sequence continues at coordinate 634 of NW_025110699.1, forward strand.
TGTCCAATCAGGTTTATTCTTTATACGTGAATTACAATTGTACAAATTGCCTGTTTCCTGATAAACTCGAGGTTTCCATGAATTTTGAATTTCACAGTCGGAAGGATATTTACGAAATGTCTTTGTATGTAACAAATATAGAATGCGAAATATATGGAACGACAAAGGAATTTATTACAGAATACAGAACGATACGATAATTAACGAGAAATGAAATTCGATCATTGAGAGAATCCATGTCCAATTTAATCTCCACTTGGATATTAAACAGAAATTCTTCTGTACGTTAGAGATTGAAACAAACAAGCGAGCCGGACACGGAATGATCCTGATTATTCTAAGTAATTACCGGACCATTCGTATTCTCCTTTGGCGATCATTGCGACGACATTGCGATTTCATTTTTTCGTATCTGGCGGGGGTGGTTTTCGCGGCTGTCCTTCTGACGTCTATTTTAATTTAAGTTAGAAAAGACTACTTAAGAAGTTGAGTGAAAGACGAGAGATAAAGGAGGTGGCGGGCGCAAGATGAGATTACCCAGATAGATAGAAAGTTTCGCAGCTACGATAATAATATCGCCAGGATGCTGCGGAATAGTGTATACAGGTCGTTTATTATGTTTAATGCGATAAATTTCGTTGGCTGAATGGACGAGCTCTCGGTGTGTATTCTTGTTACAATGGAAAAAGTATCGAGGCCTCATCTTTCCGCGTTGTTAACCCTTAATTGGCATCATTGGACCATTATCATTTACAATTGTAAATTCAATTGTAATTAAATTGAATTTAGTTTTGAAATTTTTCAGTCAATTTTATTGCCAGTCTCGATCTCGGTGTAAAATGCAAATATCCTAAAGATCGGATTTTCTAAATTTGAGTGATTCAAGGTAAATTAAATTTTCGTGCAAATTCATGTGTTTGTGAAACAGACACTGCAACTTGTATATATTTTATATATTTCATACATTCGTGCGTTTTTATACGTTTAAATTGTCCACGAATGCGTATAATAAATTCACAGTCCAGTTATAAGCTGTTCAGGGTTAAAACGAAACGCGCGCAAACATTTTGATGCTCTGGAAATAAACAAATCGAACACCGCCATACATTATTGATCCGAAGAGCCGTGGTCCTGCTAAAATTAATACGCGCGGTAGAACAATTTCGAGAAATTATTTATGATTTTTTTTTTCTTTTCTTTCGTGTCTTTTTCTCTTTTTTTTTTTTTTTTTCTTTTTTTCGTCGGGCGAATTAATCAAAACGCGTTGGGACAAGCGCGCGGACATAACTTTCCCTGTAAAATTTAATTGAATTCAGAGTTCCAAATAATTTATGAATGGTAATGCGAAATTTATGTCGAGAGTCCGCGCAATAATCGGATGATGGAGCAATAATAAAAATAATTTAATGCTCGCCTGTCTGCGACCGTTATTAAATAGAACAGATTTTCATAAAGAAAATTTTAGATTTTAAATAAGCTCGCGTTCGAACGATTCGAAACGGTTCGGCAACCATTGTTCTCTATACGATGAAGGTATAAAACGAATTTAAAAAAATCGACGGTTGCCAACGAAGCTCGAGAATGAGAATTGAAGATCGAAGAGTTCGTGGCAAAAATGATTTCCGCCTGTCTGTTCATCGTTCTCTGAAAGGGAAAGGAAATAAAAATTAAATAAATATAGCACCTCTAATTTCAATCATTTTAAAGAAAATGTAAATAAACTGAAACATCAAAGAAGAATTGTACGTTCGATTGAACACTAAATTTCGAGAACGATTTTCATTCAACTAACAGAAATCAAAATACAAATCATTCTTTACTGATTTACCAAATTCCTGATTCTGCTGGGATCATTGTTTAAAAGGTTAAACTAAATTTGACAAAGACCGACTTTATCGAAAATTAATGAATCAAATTATGACACAGAGGATGTTGTAAATTGAAACAGAAAGAATTGAAACAATAATTCGTCTAATTGATCATCGAAACAGTTTCAGAATCTGATTGAGAAATGGTTGTCCTCAAGACAATCTTTGAGAAAAACCTTCAAGAGTAATTTGCGATTTGCGAGAAGTTGAACATACCGAAACAACAAGGGGGAAAGAAGAAAGGTGAAAGGAATTTGCTCAAAGTGGAAATTACTTTCTCTGATACAGCCGGCAGAAGGGTTCGTTGACAATTCTTAGTATACTTTGCCGAGCCACAAACATTATTCTGGACCATTGCCATAAACCATTCGCCGCCTCGTCTTACCCCCATCTCCTCGCTGATTTAGCTGTTAACTGCGAACCCTTTTCATCCCGCCCCTTGATATTGGTTGTTAACCCTGGCCAAGAATTGACTTAATCCATTCATGCCACTCTCTAATGGATGCCGGAGACATGAAAACGCGAAACAGCACCAGTTCTCTTCGTTTGACAAATGTGTCTCTTTATATTTGAGGAGCGTGATTTTTATCGTTCCAATAACGACGAAAAATTGTCGATAACAGCTCACTCGGTCTCATTTCAAAGCGCAAAGAGTCTCTACCTCGATAGTTCCTGAGTTTTACCAAAAATGTTTTTCACATTACAGGAAAGTAAAGATACTTTCATCCTCGAAAATTGCAAAAATTCAGAAACGTCTGTAAAAGCATTGAAAAATTTTTCTCTAGTGAATAGGTCCACCGTGAGTGGATTCGAAGGTTGAAAATTTTTTTCTTTTTTTGTCATTTTATTGAGCTTTGAAAGTTCAGGGTTCGAAGAAAACGAAGAGTCTTTAGATTTTCTTGAATTTACCTCGTTTAATCCTCGTTTAAATCGCCCAGCAAGTTTCGAGGGCTCGCTATGAAAGAGGAAATCTTGATTTTCAAGACCTCTCCAGCCGTGAACGAAAATTTTCCAATTTAGTGGTTTCAGTGACGTTTGAATTTTCACCGATACGAATGAATTTCTCGTCGAGCCAATTTTGTTCTTGTCCTCCTTGCCGTTTCATATGGAGTGTATGGATAGAAGCTAATGCACGATAGAATTGTGCGAGCTTGATAAAATCTTAATCGAGTACACGTATTCTAACAATTACACTCGAGTGTAAACACGCTATTCGAGCGAGCTGTGATACCCGGCTATTATTCGCGCGATGCAACTTCCATTGGAAATTGCAAAGGAAAAATTTACGATAAAGTGTTGCCAGATACTCTACTTACTTTCTCTTAATTGTCACTTTAATGGATTATTAGCAGACTGTAGACGTTTGAAACGAATTCATATTTAAAACGGTATTAATCAAAATCTGGACGGAGACTTACAGTTGATTTACAGTTGCTGAATAATTCAAGGAGCAACTACACTTTGGACGAATAAAATATTCTTCAATTTATGCATAATTTAAGCGCAATTCAATTTTTCACAAACATTTCGCACGAACATTTGACTGAAATTCGATTGAAAATTCTCGGCCCGGCTCTACGATCCTTGGAATTCGCCGAGTGATTTTAATTTTCTTTATACAATTGCAGTCTCTCGAGTTGATTTTGATATTTTAACGCGCTCCGGTGTAAATAATTCAATGCCATTACACGAGCAAAACCTCAGCACGGCGCTGAAACTGAAACTGAAATATGACAAAACAAATGTGATTAAACTTCTATCAAACTAGGAAAATTACGCCAGCAATGAAGTTCCAACGTTAATGAATGTGAAATTCAAAAGATGAAAATTTAAAATTAATATAAATTTAAAATTTAAAATTTTACCGGTAGCAGCCATTGCAGCCTAAACACGTTGCGAGCTAATATTAAAAAGTTTGCTACGCTGTCAAACAATAACTGATCGATAATTGATCCCGAAATAATTTTTATGTTACGCAAAAGCTACTGTACTTTGCAAGAACGTTCGGTCCCCGAGAATTGATAGGTTATCGGTGTGTTTAGGGTGGCAGCGAATCCCCATAGCAACGTCGGAATACATTTCCACGTGATTCCGTGCATACTGTCCGTGTCATGAGTTTGGGGTTAAATCTGCGTCTGTATCTGTGCCAACATTGCACTACCTTCTGGCACATTGTTGCCCTTACACATGTGCACTGGTTTCCCCTCTGTTCCGCCACCCACCCGTCCGCTCGCCTCCTCTCTTTCTCACCGTTGACCCCTTTAATCCCTCTATCGCCTTGTCTCACCCCAACTCTCTCACCCCCTGACTCTCTCCCTCTCTCTCCCCGTGGCTCTCTCCCTCTTCTAGATACACATCTCGGATATGTGCAGTCAAGGGGAATGCTCGCCTGTATACTGTATAGAGAGAGAGAGAGAGAAAGAGAGAGAGAGAGTGTTTGTCTCATCTTCTAAATGCATAGACGACGGAAGTTAGCCAAATTTTAGACGTGTAAAATAACTCGATACCGTTCTTGTTTCATAGCGATCGTTCTACTTTCTCGTGGAAAATGGAACATTTCGTTGATTTTCGTTTCAATTCGTTCAAATACACCGATCATCGACTGCTGTCTATTAATTTCTTCATTTCATTCGGCAAATAACGAGAAATAAATTATCAATTTGCTCGTTGCAAGAGGGGATGAATTCTGAGGTGAATTTTCCCCGATTCGTGTCCAATTATCGTGTCTAATTATTAATTAATAATGACACTAATATAAAATCAGTCTAAATAAATGCTGACGTTTCCTAAAACTTCAGCTTCAATTTATTTATTATTCGAAACCCGTTTGTGTAAAATTTAACAGCGCGACGAAGCACAGCGTACATGCGATGTGACAAAAATCCAGCAATCAACAGCTAAAACAAATCTCTGCTTAAATTTTATTTCACCAGAAAGACATTTCTATTTCCAGAAATGTACGAAAATAAAATTAACACGAACGAGAGGGAGGAACTACACCCCCTCTATTATTCTTTAATCGCGTTTCGATCCGAGGCTTCGAAATAAATTTTCAAACTCGATGATTCTCTTGATAACGAAGCGCGGAGACGCTTCTTTATTCTGCTGCTTTTTTTCTTTTTTTTTTTTAATTTGCTTCTCTCGGTCGATCGTCGAGACAGTGACGAGTATTTTTCTTAGTTTTCTTTGTTTTCACGAGTAAACACGAAGGTGTAATAAAGAGCGGCGAAAGGAGAGTCACGGACGGCCGTTTCTCACCAGATATTTTAATATTTCAAGATACTATAAACCCTACGATGTAATTTCTTCTGGCGAGTCTCACTCTTTGCGAAAAGTTTACGCCTCAAACAGTAAGTTCGCAGCTCTGTTAAATCGAATTTTACGCGAGTATTATACTTTGCCGGGGGAGGGCTGTTTGAAATGTACCCGTTTCGAAATATTCATTCTATTAGGCTATTAAATAATACTTGGCAACATCGACCGTCTCTCCCGCGCGTGTCGCTTTCGATAGTTTCGAAAAATTTCAACAGAATTTTCAGCGGGAAATTCGCCTGATTGTACGAGAAGCTTTGACTCTGAATCGCTTTATCTTCGCGTAAAGCAGGTTGTTTAGGTGAATTCGAAGCAATTATTGATGATCGGTCGAACAGAATGTCGATGATACGAGAAGATCCGTGCACGGTAACTCGTTATCGCGATATATCGTGGCACGTATCCGAGGCTATTATACTTGCCTCTAAATCACACGTTGTCTTAACATTTAGGAACAACAACTCGGCTCGATTCGGCGTAATTATCGATTGCGGAGTAGAGAGAACTTCGACGACGCGAGAAAATCGTGCAAACGTGACAGTAGAACCGCATTATAAACGAGCTGGTACACATTGTCATTAATACGCGATTTTGTTTTATTTTTGATAATATAAATTAATAAAAAAAAATAAAAAAATTCAAGTTAATGAGAGTTTATGAAGATTTAATATTTCTAATGCTGGTCTTAAACTTACGCCTCGATCTTAATCTTTGTTAACAGTACGTAGAATTTTCCAGTTGTCGAATATTATTATATTCGAAATTAATAAAACATTATTTTTACGACTTGTTTGTAAGGAAATTTAATAGCTTCGAATTTAATTTGTAGTGAAATTGAATTGAATAATTTGAAACTAAAGTTGCAGTACTAAATGATTAAAGAATTATAGATTTTTATAGCGTACACCTACTACCTGCAACTAGTTAAATTTTAAAATTTAATACTACTAACGCCAGTACTAAACTACTAAAGCCAGCTTAAATTATCTTCAATTAATTCTTGATTATTCTCGATTAAATTTTAAGGTAACTTGAAATTAATTCAAGTACTCACATTCACATTAAGAGCTGATAAAATACAAATATTATAAGATATAAATAATAATAATAAAATTCGCTAACTCTGAATGTTTGAAAAATCTGTCTGAAAAAGACAGAAGTACCAAATAATTAAACAAGTCTAAATATATACACTGTACGTTATTAGTTATGTGAATTTTGGCGCAGGTCGCCTAGCATCTTCATTGATAAGTTCACAATCCTTACCCACTCACTTATACGACGCTCTTTAATCGATGCCGCCATTCAAAATTTACAGTCGGCTAATTGCATTTCCCGTAAGTGTTCGGTCTAGACGATTGAAAAGTAAGAGATTACCAATTTGGAGAAACTTCGTCCCGGCTAGTCGAGAGAAGTTTAAAACTACATTTAAATATTTAAATAGAATCGAGTTGCGAGTTGAACACCCGCCATCAGTTTCACTACCGGCTCTAACGTGATTACCAAGTTGCCATCAGGTTTACCCCGGCGCTCCCGGGGTAACAACGGCATCGAACGTAATACACGAATAATCAGACGCGATTTCAGACTCTCGTCTGTTAACAAACGAGTTTCTCGACGCACTGTAAACAAAAAGAAAAAAAAAAAAAAAAAAAAAAAAAAAACCAGCGACTAGGATTTTTAATTGAACCGCGATATCTTTCGTGTTGACGAAATCGATTTCAAGGATCGAGAGGGAAGCAAGGGAGGGCAAAAAAAGAGAAGGAGGAGGAGAGAAGAGTCAACAGAACGTGAGGAAGGAACCCTCCTAGGAAATCATGACAATAAATAGAGTGTAAGGAGACAAACGAAGAAAAAGAAGGCGTTCACGTTGGACTTTTCTTTTGCGATGCCATTCTCGGTTACACGCCATTCTGCTCTGTCGTTTCTCCGCGTGTCCCTGCGATTAAGACGGAAAGGTTTGTTTTCAGACAAGTGATTCAAGGGGTGGAGAATCCCGACCATTGGTGTCGGGAGATTGGAAAATGAAACAGTGTGGCGAAGAGAAAGTAGCACGGGGTTTCTTCTTCGAAGATTGACAACGAGAGGAAACGAGCAACGACGACGAGGTAGATACGTGACTGAAAGAATTGGGGGAATCTAGGCGCATGATGCGGCTTTGCAGAATTAGTTGTCTCGTAACTATTGGAGAAGCAATTCATTTTTTTTTTTTTTTCATTGATAAACTACAGACCTCATTGATAAACTGAAGACTAAATGGATCGTTACTTAAGAAATATAAAACAATCTTAAAGACTTTTAAACATTTATGGGAAATTTAATAAAAAACAACGAAGCATAAAATAATCGTTACTTAATCTGTACTTAAGCATAAAATAATTGTTACTTAATCTGTAAATATTATAAGACAATCTTAAAGACTTTTAAACATTTATGGGGAAATTTAAAAATAAAATATCGAAAGTAGAATGCTCGTTTCTTTGAACTTTTCGTTCACACTTAAATCGTGTCAGTGTGTGCATCGGATATTGGCACCCGCTACTTGGGTTTGTTCGACTGTTTCGATCATCGAATTAATCCGGTGACAGTGTGTCAGAGGGAGCGGAGAACAGGTAAAGCAGCAAAGGAAAGATTGTACAAACAGGAGGGCAAATAAGTGACCAAGGAAGCGAGAGTAAAAAAAAAAAAGGAAAGGAAAAGGGAACAGGCAACGTTGAAAGCTGAAAGAAGAAGAGAGGTGGAAGAGACGGGAGGAGAAAAGATGGAGAAACGGGATTTAAACGAGAGACGAGAGAAAGAGGAGCAATAGACAGGAGGAGAAAAACGACGAATAAAGGAAGAGAGAAGTGAATTGACGGGGGGGTTGAAGCGAGACACGGATGAGCACGAAGCTAAAGGATGAAAGTATAACATCGGGCTACAGTGACTTCCTCAAATTAAATAGAATGTTACATCGCGATTTACACAAGTATATGTACGTTTAAATTCTGTCTTCAATTACAGAATTCCTCTTTTTATTATGTGAAGGAGAGTTTGTACGAATAAACAGCGACAGAGTGAGGAAACATTTGTTGCAGAAATCTTTTTATACGTTACGTGGAACACATTTCGAGATTTTATTGGCACTGTAACGAGCATACTGTGAATTTTTTTCTCGGTTTGTCTTTTAATGGACTTAAAGAGATTCGTTTCACTTGTTAAAAATTATAACTAGCTCTCTACTTGAAATGTTTTTTACACATTTTTTTTCTCTATTACATGTGTTTTATGTATTTTTATGTTGGGAATAATTGTATCGATCTGAGAACAAGCACGAACAATTATTTTAAGTGCATAATGCAATTGTTAAATATAGTTACTACTGAAAAATCGAGGTTTGTTGATATAATGTATAATTAACCGTATTTTAAATAAATTTTTGTAATTTCTTGCAGCACATGAGTTATATTTTTACGTATTCGTTAATTTACATCCGGTAATTATTTAATTTAATAAATTAATAAAAAATTTAATAATTTAAAATAAATAATTAATTATTTTATTTTTGATACTTTTCATATAGAAGACTTTTACCGTTGCCTTCTTTTAAACTTCTCAAACATATTTTACGTTTTCTATTCAGCGCGAGTTGTAAAAATTAACCCAAATGTAAAATTGCACGAAAATCCACACTAATACAAATTCATAAGCGTCGTCTATGTGCATATAGCACTTCCAAATACTTTTCATCCGTCTGTGTATATTTGGTTGTGAAAGGACATTATCAAATTTAGCAGCGGTGCCATTGAAACGTTCAGTATCGTGTAACTAACTCTGGATGGCAGTTTGAAGCGCAAGGGGTTAAAACCCGGGGCATTTTACTTGGCTCAAGGCTCTTTTCGGATTTACTCGGCGAGGAGCCACTGCTTCAAGTGTATCTCGCAATTGCCCCTCGTTGAATCTCAATTCTTTCCGGACGATTCGATTTGCCGCTAACGAATCTTCCAGTTATATAAGCTAAATTGCGGAGGAACGTCGCAGACAACCGGGCGATGTTTAATTAAATATAGCCAGCGTGCTTCGTGTTGTTTGAATAAATACAGTAAAACCTCGCTTATCCGAACAACGCCGTGGACTAAGGTTCGGATAATAGAAGCCAGCTTTCGCTGTATTTCGCTTTTGTTTGCTTTTGGAGACAGTAGACAAGGATGACAGAAGTTGATCAATTATGAATTCGTATATATATATATATATAAAGCTCCGTTCGCATAAATGCGGTTTCGCCGTGCAGTGTCGTTGCCATAGTGAGAATTGTTCAACCCGAGTTGAACAATTAAAACACGTGCGCGAATATTTTAATCACACTCTTAGTCGCAACGCGTTCACTCCTCGCGGTTGATTTATAGACATCCAACGTCTCGGTAATAAATTTCATACTAACGTTTAGTTTATGAGTCATTACTGAGCATTGTTCGATCGACGAGATAGCGCGCGAGTTGCGTTCATCATCTATTATATTTTATCGTGCAATTTTCAGCCATCTTTAAATGGTAATTTATTTTTCTTAAAAGGGACATTATTTACGTTTCGTTGAAATTTTTTTTTTTTTTTTTTTTTTTACATCTCTTGTGCAACCTCCAATTTCTCGTTATTGCTCGCCTTATATCTTCTAAACGTTTACGCGTTTATTATACTTACTTGGAGCTTTAATGGAAAGCAATATCCCGACAGTTGAATTAAATCCCACAAATCAGCAAGACCAAGAGTTGGCTGAAACTTTGTGAAAATAACGTCGCCGCTGGCATCAACGGACAATTAAATTATCGCCGAAGCAGAGTAGGTAACGATGCACTCGAGGTACAACATAAACCACGAGTTACGTTGGCTGGATTATGTGTATACATAACAAGCACATAGGTGTTTTAGCTGTACACGCGACAGGTAGATCTATATAGAGGACGCGGGTCAGATTACCGGGAAGTTTAAGTAAGTAGCGGAGACTTGACCGTGCCTCCACCTGTCGATGGAAAGTCGGTGGTAAAATAACAGATACTGGCAAAGGAGGTTCCTGCATCGTTATCCTCGGACGATAAACATCTCAAAAGTTTCCGTAATTCGAAAATTGTTTAACTCGATTGTCATCTTGTTTATATCTCCGTCTCTCGCGAAGGGCGAGCTCATTTTTAATTCAACGACTAATTTAATTTAACGCTTAGGAACGCTGCTCTCAACGTAGCCGGTTTCAAAGTTTCGTCGTCAAAGAAAAGTTGCACGTTGGGGAAGCACGTGGAGAACCTTTTGCCCTACTTTCGCAAGATATAGTAATATAGAAAAGTTTCGAAGAAATACATACATATATTTATAGCGGTCTATAAACGCAAGTTTGAGGGGAAGATTTAATAGCGGGGAAAGAGGTCGCGTGAATGATAAGCCAGCGACGTAACGCGGACAATGACTCGTACTTGATAAAGATCCTGTGATTCTGTTTGCCGATGATAAATACTCTTGGAAACTTGTTTTATGACGTTATTCATTTGTCCACATTATTCTGTATTTTTTTTTCTTTTTTCTGTTAATTTACTACTTTACTAGATGATCAAATTGTCAGAAAAAAAAAAAAAAAAAAAACGTTACTATAACAAGGAAATACTTGTCTGATTGCAGGACGAGGTGCTGACGATATCGGAGAAGGTGGTGGTGCGCGTTCACGATCTCGTCACGTGGTTGTCGCCAACATTGGAATGGTCGTGGGGTCGCGAAGTATCTTATCCATCGTCGCCGTCGTCGTCTCCGGAGAACAGCCCGTTGAGGTACGAGATGCCTCAGCCCCAGGTGCTCACCGATCCTGGCATCGATTTCTCCGACGTCGACAAACAACAGAAGGAGTACGAAAGCAATCACAACACGAGGAAGACGGACTGTATTTCCCAAACGAAGGTGGTGGTGCTCTCGTACCCCAGGTACTGTCGATATCGGGCGCTATTGCGTAGGCTCGAAGGCACCGAACCGTCCTGGCTTTGCTCGTCCATAGCAGCCGCATTGGGTGGATTCACCACCACACCGGGTACTAGGATACTCTTTTGCAGAGACACCTTCGACTACCCGGATCTTGAAACTCACGAGCTCCTCTGTAATCACCTAGGTAGGTTCAATCGTCAATATCCACCTAGCTCGTGTATAACTGTGAAAATTTAAAGTGAATAAAATGTACACACGATTGATTTTGCCAATTGTTTTAAAAAGGTAGCATTGAATTCGAATGTACGTTTAAACATTGATCTGACTTGACGCTTTTAATTTCTAATTTTCATTGATGTAATATAAAATTCATCGATAATGTGATATTGTTAATCGTCTATTTTATTCATTTGTTTTTTTACCTCTCTGGTATTTTATCTGCATATTTTATTTATATCGTCAACGAAAAGTAAAATTTATTACAAGTAAATAAATATAATTTATCACAAGTAAATAAGATTTATTACAAGTAAATAAAAATAAATAAATATAATTTATCACGAGTAAATAAGATTTATTACAAGTAAATAAAAATAAATAAATTTTCCTATCGTTCTCCGGTCTATACCGAAGAGATACGAACGCGATGAAAGAGCGTGAACACCATTTGTTAATTTAAGTTGAATTGTTTATTAAATACCAGATGTCTCGATAGTTTTAATGCAACGTGTTGACACTCGTTGCGTAATTAGATATTAATTTCGACAATTTAGTGTACCATTTACCGACCGAGGTTGGTTGCACGTGGCCGCAGCGAACGATTACGTAGGCCGGAGAAGCATTAAAAAATCAACAGAACGTATCGAGTGAGGCTAGCGGGAAGAACGTTATTATGAGGTTTCATCATGCACGTGTTGCTTTGCCGGGAAGATACTTTGTAACTGTCGCGGTGACGATTTTAATCCGGATTAACGCGTTCAGTGGGACAAACGTTCATCTCTGAATTTCGATTGAATTGTTCCGCTCGGGTTTATAGTAATTTTACGAGTGAAAGCGATCGTGTGACTTGGAAATTGTACGCTTAGATTGTTTCGTTTATTCGTCTCTTACGTCGAGGCGGACAAACAATGGCTATTGTGATAAAGATCAAAGAAAATGAGATTGTGTATTTTAAGGTTGTTGGTGAGTTCTGTTAGTAAGATTATTGAGATTCACACACAAAAAAGGCGAAGAGAATCGTGATCTTTCTCTGTATGTGATTTGTGTTGAAATATGATACGTGCAGACGAGATGGATACCGAATATTGTTCTACTCGTACGTTGCAAATATTTAGTGTTAAATTATAGATTTGACAACTAACTAAAAGTGAAAATTTCAATAAGCAACGACTAGAGTTGTTTAAAGATTTTTGTTCCTCGAGTTTGTTAAAATTAACCATGTGTTACCGATATCGGTAGTTACACGTCCAGATCTAACAATGGCAATGTAAATTGAGGCTAGAAATATAAATTACAGTTCGCAAACTGTCATTACACGTTAAAATCAACCGTTGTTCTGTAATTACACAAAATATTACGTGCACCGTATTATTATGTTACTAATTGCAGCCGGTGCAGTGCAAATATCGATTTGTTCGTTTTGCACGTGACGAACATGCCCGAGAAAAGGGTATGCGAAAAATAATGTTCTGTTTTTTAGGATTGTTTCTTTGAAGCACTGTATCACCGTTCAAAATTGCAAAGAATTAAGCAAATGTAACGACCGCGGGGGTTATTTTATATTCACTTCTTTACGCGTCGGCTCATTACGGAAAATTAAGGAATATCACGCGATCGTAATAGCAGTCTTTTACTAACTTGGAACGGAAATCGTGCGAGACGTGGATTGTTCTGTTATTTAAAATCTCGATGATAATCGCCGGCCTTTGTCTGTGTCGCATGGAAACAACAATGAAACTTTTATAACCGTCAGATCTTGAAAAAAGTATTACGACATTTTAAATGATTAATATTTAATAGCGTTCTCCACTACTGTTATATATTTGTCACGGCGCAATACATCTTCAGTTGCATTGCCATTATGCATTATTCATATTCGCGCAATTATTAATACTTGTACTCGACTCGCGAGATGTAAGAAATCTCGAAAAGCAATGTATATAAAATGTATTTCCGGTAAGAAATTTTAAGAGACGAAGAAATGTATATTTTCCAAATTTGCCCCTCTTAGATTCCCTCTTATTTTATTCAAGTTCAAGTCGAAGATTATATAGCACTTATTGTAATATAGATAGATAGATAATTTTATTTTTTCGGCTTCACAGCCATGAAAGTGGACTTGGTTTACATTTCTCTTTTTTTTTTTTTTCATTCTCTCTGTTTCTCTCACTCTTCACTCTTCATATCTGTTGTATACTCTACCTACCCTATTCTTTTGTGCCATACTTAACAATTTAATCTCGATTGTATTGTCCAACTCCCCTTTCGCTTATCTACTTATTGTAATATATTTTTCCGTAAAATTATCTTGATGTTGCAAAGAATTGTTTAAGTAACGTGGAATATTTTCTTTCAGCGCCAAAATTGAAAGGAAGGCCGCGGAGGAAGCGTAAAAAGCGTAGCGCGTCGCCTGGCGAGTCGAGCAACGAGAGCGAAGCCTCCGTCGCGTCTACCTCGAAGAGTGCTCCGGCGAGTTCGAACGTGGTGGTACCGAGCGTCGGGAGGCCACCGTCGTCGGTTGTACGGCGAAGCGAACGGAAGACCAGCGCCGAGGAAAAGAAATTCCTGACGGATGTGCAGAATTTCATGAACTCGCGGGGTACGCCTGTCGGAAAGATGCCACTGCTGGGCTACAGGCAGAGTCAGTATCTGTGTGAGGTTTTTTTTTTTTTTTAAATTGGAGGAAAATTCTCTTACTGTTAGAGCACCTTTTTAAGATCTCGTACATATATTCTCCTATATACTATGTAATAGAAACACATATTGATCCGTTGTAATTTGAATTTGAAACAGCGATTGGTACTGTTCGAAGCTGATCTACAGCAGTGTTTCCTTTTGACAAACTCACTATACGTTCCTTGAAATGAATGTTATCGAGATACAACCGAAGATACAGTCGGTTCTAACAAAGCCGTTTCCCTTACAGTCGATCTCTTCCTGTTTTATACGAAAGTGCAAATGCTCGGTGGCTACGACTCCGTCAGCGCTGGTCGACTATGGAAAAATATCTACGACGACATAGGTGGTAACACGGGATCTACCAGCGCTGCGACCATCACTCGACGACATTACGAGAGGTAAAGTATTTACATGAACGATCTTTCTTTTTTTTTTCTTTTTTAATAGCGATCGATAGTGTCAATAACGATCTATAAAAACAGATTGCTGTTACCGTACGAGAGGTATCAAAGAGGAGAGGAAGCAAAAGTTAGACTGACACACGGAAGACGAAGCAAGAGTAGCAGCGTGTCCGAAGAATCCGAGGATATTAAGCAAGAAACAAACGATTCGTATCCATCGGAAACGCCTCCCCCTATAGAAACAAGTCTTACCGCTACAACTCCTCCTCTCCAATCAATTGTATCGACAGCAGTAAGCATCGTCGAGTCGAGTATTTGTAGGAGGATGATCATTTACCGAATAACACGATCATCCATGTGATAATTGAATTTACTTTTTACAGCCGTTCCTCTCGAGCGAAAAACCGAAATCGGAGACCGGCGGCAAGACATCATCTCTGCGTAGCGTGAGAGTGAAACAAGAACGCCTGAAGTCATTGAACACCATGATCGCCAATAGTACGTCATCGCCCAGCCAGCAAACCAGCCAACTACCGAGTCCACCACCTTCTTCTAACACGTCAATATCAACGCCAAGTAGTACACCCTCTACCACACCGACGAGCGGTACCGGAAGTCAAAGCGTGTTAGAGAGGCAGCTGAACAGTCCCCTGATATCGCAACAAGTTCCACCGTCGTGTTCACCGCCGGGTCTTCCGGTAACTACCGTGGTAACGAATGCTTCTACGGTGGTGACGTTAACGCCACCGCCGGAGAAGGATATGAAAGAAATCAAACTAGATCCTAAACAAACCACCCTGCTGGCACAGGGTAAAGAGAACATACCGTTATTTGGTGAAAAGTCAATCTTCGCGGAGAAGGCGATAGTGCCTCCTAGGTCGCCAGAGGTGATCGACCTTGAAACAGAGAGCGACACCAGTAGGGATAAGATAATCATTCCCAGTTTTAAGAAGCGCAAGCTCGAAATACTTCGCGAGGGAGGTCTTGAAGTCACTGCCGTTGACCTGGACACGCGACCAAGTGTAATTCAGAGTAATCCTCCTGCGCCAGCTACTATGAAATCCGAGGAGAAACCGCCAATATCGTATCCACTTCCAGTCACACCTAATTCCATTCCTAAGTTAATTTCCGTTACCGTAACGCCGGACATCGGCCACATGTTGTCGTCTCCTCAAGAGCATCAGCATCATCATCAGCACCATCACCATCTTCATCATCATCATCATCAACATCATCAGCATCAAGCACGGTTGCAAACGCCGGCCAAGCAACATCCGGCTCATCATAACAACAATAACAATATCACGATGAATAATAACAACATGGTGAACAGCCGCGTAATAAATCTCGGTACTTCAAATAACGCCGCGTTGTTACAATTGTACGCGAACGCCAACGTCCCGCCACCGGCCTCGTCCGGGCTACATCATCAAGCAAATCATCGTTTCGTACCGCCAACTGTTCCTAACGGTAGGATATTTCCGCCCAAGGTGACACAGTCGAGGTCGATATTCGCACACAACGAAAAAACGGTTTATGGCGATCCGAAAGAGATTCCTATCCCTCCAAAGTATCGTCCCACGCTGCACCGTTTGCAGCCGCATCAGATACACAGTAACAATGATCCCGTGTACGGCGGGGTCCTCGATTTGACGCAAAAATCAAGCAAGCCAGCGTTCCCGAGGCCGAGCTTGGAAATAGTGAAAGTACCTGTAGTGCCGAGGCCTAATCCACTGAACCTGGAGATGAGGAACTCGTCCACAATCAAAGAGAAACCACAGGATTGTTCGAAACGAAATACCTTCCCTGGTTACCAGAACGTGCTCGACAGTCGAACAATGGCTTCGAACAACCTAGAGATCACGATCGTAAACCCTAAGCAAAAGAATAATCACCTGAGCACGTCGGCGCACGTTCGCGCACCGAGCCCGCCGAGGAATAGCACGATACCCGTTCAAAGAAGGCAACAGCTGAACGGCAAGTATACGACGAGGAGCGAACCAGTGTCACCGTACACACCTAGGAAGCCGAGTCATCCTGTTATACCGAACGTACCTAATCTGAATCACCTGAATAGTGGAAGTTATCCTAGAATGGCAACGATTCAACAACAGAACACGATCGACAGGAGAAAAAACATGGACATGAGCGGTGGTAAGGAGCAACATCCGCACCAGCATCATCCTCCGCATCAACATCACCATCATCATCAGCAGCATCAACATATACACCAACAACAGCATCAACAACAGCAACAGCGTCGAATCAGCGAGGGCGATAAATCGTTGATCGCTCAACAACAACAACAACAACAGCAGCAGCAGCAACAGCAGCAGCAGCAGCAGCAGCAGCAACATCAGCAGCAACAGGAACCGAGGCAAACCGAGGCTGGAAGACGACACAGTGTTCCGAGTATACCTTCCGGTTATATACCTACGGTACCGCAAAACAATCCAGCTTTCCTTCCACAACTGCCAAACACGCCCGGCAAGTTCCTACCGATGATAGACCCCATGTACTATTCCGCGTTCTACAATGGTTTATTCCCCCCGCCGATTCCGCCCACGGCTGCCACGTCGTTTTTACCGCCGGAATTTAGCGCGTATTACAAAGAATTACTTGCTTCCTCGCAACCAAGACTGGGGATGGCGGGGCAGCATCAGCCAGCTGCCCCAACGTCTAAGTAGACAAAATGGGATCTCAATCTAGGGTTTCCGATGTGTGTGTAGCGAACGTCGGTTTCAAGAATTTCTAAAGACAAAGATCCGTCGGACTCCTCGCTTCGAATTCTATTTTTAATTGAAAAAAAACTTACTCGACGGAGGAACCTTTCCTCGTTATGTGTCAATAAAATAGCTAAAGACATTCACAGCGGATAAATCTAAATCACGGATAGAGAGGATTGTGTATTTGCGTTATCACGTTCTAAGGATGATCTTTTTCGATGATCGTTTAAAGGATACACTGTCTTTTTCTGAATAAACATTCTAAATATTCGATTGTAACGATATAGGAAATATAATGATACAATACCGTTCGAATCTAAGCAAGGGGAAGAAAAGAGAAAATGGAAAAAAAAAAATGACAAAGAAAGGAGAAGAGACTAAAACTAACAAGTTCGAACCACGAATGAAGAAATATACGGATGCAGTGAAATAGGTGTGTACATGCATATATCATGCAATAAATTAGGTAATAATTTTTTATATGTAATAATAATAACGAGATAACTTCATGATAAATGGAAATCGATGAAACAACGTTTCAGTTTTATTTTAATTTTTATATTATATTCGAGAGGATATTCGATATTAATTAAGGAAAACGTACTAAAACACTGTGATAACAATTAAAGAAAAAGAGAAAAAAAGCAAAAAAAAAGAGAGAAAAGGAAAGAAAATAAGAGGAATGAAAAGTAACGAACTCAAATATTAGAAACGTACGCAGTTGACACTTTTTCGTATGATAAAACGATTTTTTTGTACGTTCGTTCTTTGCACTTTAAATGTCTAACGGTGAAATGATAAGGAATAATCAATCGAGAAATTCAACGACTATTCTACGTTTTCTTTTTTTTTTTTTTTTTTTTTTTGGTTCTTTAAGTTTCTTTTCGTTTCCGCGAGAACGAGTCTTTTTTTTTTCTTTTTTTTAAACAAGAGATTAATTTGATTCACCGTCATGAGTCCGAAATTCCTTCATTTCGAACGTGCGATGTGATAACTAAATAAATATATAAATAAATAAAGAAATATATATAAATAATATACATATACATATGTATATCGTAAATATATATATCTATGTATGTGTATATGCGAGATCTTTAACCGACGGATCGCCAGAATGTATAATTGTTTATTGTAATAACAATGAATCTTATGTAGTTAACGATCGCGAGAACCCTACTCTACCGTGTAAGTTTAGACAATTTTCATTGTATTGACACGTACACACGAATCACCATACACACTGATCTGTAGTCAGCTCTAACAAGTAAGTGCACGCAAGCGATGTTATAGCAACGAGATATGTACATAATGTATATAATCACGTATTCGTTAAGCTAGATAAATTCCCTGCATTATATCTTTCAACATTACGTAAGACCGTTAAGATTTAGTAAATGTACAGGCTGTCTTATTTGTGTGGCCAACGATAGTCGTATCGCTACATATTATATATATAAATATATTCTTATTAGGGTGCAACGCAATATTTTGCAGAATAATTCTAGAAAATCTCTTGTACATTGAACTATATGTGAGACGAAAGCGCGGATGAGAGAGAGAGAGAGAGAGAAAGTGCGCGAAAGAGAGAACGAAAGAGAGAGAGAGAGAGAGAGAGAGAGAGATGCTCGCGAAAAATAACAAGCAAAGGGAGAGAAAGAGAGGAAGCGAGAAAGAAAGAAAAAGAAAAAAGAGTATGCGAATCTTTCATTTTTGAATTTCTATTAAGGAGCACCATCGCATAACCGACTGAATTAAAATACGCGTGATCGCTGCCGAAAGTGATCGAACATCGCGGGCCACCAACGTTCTGAAGAAATGAAGAAAAAAAAAAAAGTACCGATGGTATATCCATGTTATAAATGTAGACATATTAATAGAATTTGTTCGTTTTAGGATACTCTGATAAAGGATTAAAAAAAAAAAAAACAGAAATAAAATATCAGATAATGTTAAAAAAAAAAAAAAAATACATTCGTAACCCTAAAACGTACAAGAATGTAAAATGATCCATCGTCGGATCTGTTCTAGCAAAATCAGATTTCTATATCGATGTCTTTCAACAATAAGTTGTTCATGTTTGGAAGTTCTTTTACGAATATAAAGGGTGAAACGATGAGCGTTGTTGCAAACTTACGATCGCGGTTTTTCGGAAAGGTCTTCGAACTACACCCGACGCACTGAAAGTTAGAAATCATTTTTCTTTTCCTTTCTTATTTTTTTGTTTTAATGTTTATTTCAATTGATTTTCTTATCGTTATAGCGCAAAAAGAACACGAATCAATTGTTTTCTTGGATGACAAATGTTCTTTTTATTATACATGTCTGGAGATGCTTGTCTTGCTCCAATGGTGCTACGTTGCAAAGTATTTCCACGAAAGAGTTTTTTTGTTTTTTTTTTTTCCTTTCTTTTTGAGTTTTGTACGAAGAGGAAACCGTCAGAACAAAACCGAGGAAGAGATCGTTAACGCATTGCAAAAGAAATACGATCTAAGACAGACCTTCACGTCCAAGTCTGAATTCCAAAACCGTATTTCGATGGTAGAAAAAAGACTTCTTGATTTCAACGTGTGTGTGTGAGTGAGTGGGTGAGTAAGTGTGTGTGTAAATTCAGAGGCAGATTCGTTATTGTTGCGATTGCGAGTATAATTCTGCGAAATTCATTTAACGACGAGTAAAATATGAAGAAAAAAAGAAGCGAGAAAGAAAAGAAACGGTATGAAGAGGAGAAAAGTTTTCTTTTTCTCGAGACAAAGATTTAAAAAAAGAAAAAAGAAAAAGAAAAAGAAAGAAAAGCAAAGAGGAAGGGCTTGTACGAGAATACGTGCCATAAAACTGCTTAGATAGTGACTTTCAAAATCGAACGATAACGACGGTCGTTTGTATGTGCTTTTAAACGAGCCCTTTATCAATTAGAGAGACTATAAGAATGTAGAAGAAAGTTTAAATGAAAAAAAAGGAAGTGCAAAATTCCATAAATGGAAGATTTTATGTAATTTCTTTTTGTTTTGTTACCGTGGTTGTTTTAATCTCGAATTATAGTGCGTGGGCGTTAAAAGAGAGAAGAAAACTTGAAAGAATGTGTGTATGTATGCGAGAAATAAGAAAAAAAAAAATAAAACAATGTGTGAGAGAGAGAGAGAGAGAGAGAGATCAAAGTCGCACGCGATGAGACACGAATGTATGAATGCGAATACAGAGAGAAAATTAGAGAATGATTAATATTCAAGAAAAAAAAAAAAATGGAAAAAAAAGAAAGTCTATGTTCGTTTTTTTGTTTTTCTTTTGCGAGTTTTTTCTTCATTTTGTATACTTAGCAGTGATTTTTTAGCGTAACCCTCGTTTCCCACTTTAATAATAATTATTATTACGATACAAATATTTTTTATTATATGGGCATTTCAGTTCCTAAATTGGAAATAAAATATCTACTACGAACGATTTCGTTATTGATAGAATTCAGGCAAGTGAGCGTTGTTCTCCCTTTAGAAGTTAATAATAACAATATCTGATATTTTTTTCATTTAAACACTACCAAATTTTTATTTGAAATTTAAAATAAAAATATTTGAAACTTGAATCCTATTGAAACATACCTGCTGCTTCCAGTTCGATGTGCAAGAAGCATTTTTCTACTATTTTAATAACAGAAATTAAAACTCATGACGACGGTTCAAGCATTGTGAGTGTCAATAATAACTTTACGATCTCCAAATAATTTATTTCAAGTGAAATTTACTTCCGTAAAATATAAAAACATCGGGAGAAATATTTGAATGAAGAAGCAATAAGAATATTTTTGATTTATAGTGTAGCTCGAACACATTTTCTGTTCGTAGTGCTATGAACTCGGTGAAATAATGACTTGAAACAAGAGAAAAAAGATAATGGCGCGGAATGCATGAGCATGTGCCGCGAAATTTAAAATCCCTTTACGGTGGCTATAAACTGATAACCTGTTTAACCAGTTCGGTAATGGTAGACGCGGAACGTCCTGCCTCGTAAAATCATTTCTACTCCGTTTCTCCTACTGATTATTTTTACTCGACATAATCTTATTTTATCGTGTTGCACGATAATTCCATAGAAAAGAATATAACGTACATATCGTTCTTTAATTATATACGTGTTCGTTTTTAAAAATCATCATCGTATCGTTTCGTTAACAGATCGAAATTTACGCAAGAAATTAAAATGACGATTTACATTACCATATTCAGCAGAGCATTCGGTCGTAATATGTTCTTCTTATTTTGTACAGCATGAATTTATTGGTTAATATCTTCCTCATTTAATTTGAACGTTTAGTATCGATGGTCGGCATAAAGGTTAGTTTCACGATCGAAACTCGCTGCAACGTTACTGGTAACGGACGTATCTAAACGAACACACGGATGCATGTAGATTGTACACGTAGCGAATAGAACAAGGTGGTAGGGTGGAATTGTGTTTACCTCTCCATCCCACCGATGACAATCGGCAAACACACTTCGATGTAGGATTGTCGCTCACCGCCGCATGCCAAACTGCCTTTGTGTACGTAGCGTACTGGCACAAATCTGCATTCAGAGGCGAAATCCTCGAAAATTTGTGTCCAACCTCCGCGAAAATTTGCTGCTGTATGACTTAGCTCCACTTCGACTTCATTAGCTACGTAACGAATTTCGTCCAGCGATTATCGAAATTTCTTCGATACTCCCGCCAAACGATTCGATTGTAGAGGGCGTCGTGAACGTCGCGAACTAAATTAAGTACGGGCGAAAGCTAATTGCTCTCTTATTAGGAAATTTCAATGTGGAAATTTTTAAATATCTACGGCAATATCTACGTACGTACGCAGTGGAGTACATTATTTGAAAGATTCTGAATTGAATGTGAAGGGATTCCGTTTATAGGTAAGAAGAATAAATTGTAATGATTCGGTAATGTTAATTTAATTTGAGAATAAAAATGTCTTCCATGTTATTCAGATAAATACCAAATCTTCGTTGAATTTTTATCTCTAGTAATACGATACGAAAACGTTGCATTATGAACGTTATGAACTATATTTATTTCAGAAACTAATATTTTCGCAAAGCACTGTCAATTTTTACAAAAACGCGTGCAATACTGCTGAGAATTAACTGTTGAGAATTAACGGAATAATCAAACCACCGAAGGACAGTTCCTTGAAGCAAATACGATAGAAAGACAAAAGAATTAAATCACGGGCAATATGTAATTGCAACGCATTCTCGGTCGGTAATAACGCGAACGGTGATTCGATTTGTGCGCTAGTATCGATCGAGGGAACAGGCGCAAAAGGTTACGCGGCCGTAGATAGAGGTGCGGGGTTTCTTGGACGCGCTTGAACATCGTTGCGGTGACGAGCATGTCATATCTTCGCGTTTCGTGCGAAGCAGAGAATGCACGTAACCGCGGCGCAAAGCTGTCTTCCGCCCAGTTCTCGTGAACACTTCATCCACCAGACAATAGTTTACCGTATCGACCTATTCTCTCTCTTTCTCTCTCGTGTACGCGGCTTCTCCCTCCGTGCCTCGTTTTCATCTACCTCCTCGTGCCACCCCGCTCCAGCCAACCACGAACTTGCTCTTCTGGCCTTCCCTTCGTGCCTTTCTGCAGATCCAACTTGTTTCTGTGTGCCATGAACTCCGAAGCTTCCGAGTCCACTTAGGAACAGCTGCGAACAATCAACGAGGAGCGATATTTTGTCAACTTTCTTGCCGATATTTTTACAAGTTCTCGTTCACCTTCGGACACTCTCGGCGTTCTGAGTTATTGTCTTTATGTTATCCTATCCACGATCTCGTTCCCGGGTTCAATTGTATCGTGTCGCACGAAGTACGAAGACAATACATAGAGGGAGTATATAATGAATAATTGAATTCTACACAAAAATTTTATTTTCTTCTCTCAGTTATAACCTGTAGTTATATATAAACATCAGAAGGAAGAATATGGTAAATAATCTAAAAATTTAACAATCAATTGAAATGACAAGTAACACAGAAATTTAAAAATCAAAATTGTCTAATTTTATCTATACTGAACTAACCTTGTTTCCATTGATCACGTTATAGGTTAGATCTTGGATGTCACAAAAACACGGCAAAGCAAATAAAAGATCACAAGCTTACGACTTACTATCGAACGAACAAAATTCCATAGAGTATTTAAGAAAATTAGAAGAAATTCATGTGATATATAACAGTCCATAGTAAAAGTTTGGACACTTGCGAATATGATTAACTTGCGAAGTTAACTTCAATTTGCTCCAAATCGAACGTCGCTCGTAGACCTCGCGCCGTCACGGTTTCCGAAGGTCGAGATTTGTTCCAAAGTTTGTATGAATGAAACTTATCCTAATATCTCCGTGAACGGTGTGCGGCTTTCTTTGGACAGTTCTAGTTGGAGAACCAGCATCGACCAAAAGTACAGAAAGTCCACGGGAGTGAGAGCACGTGCAAGGCAAAGGTTGGTTGTTTCAGAGCTCGTCCGAATCGTTTCAACCCAGGGTCAGTGGAACGTGCTTGTGTACGAACTGTCCGCAACTGTCATTCACCTCGTGGCTCGCCACGCGTTCGTGGCGGATATTTCCGTATGGTTTGCGGGAAAAAGTTATCACGGGAAACGAGGGAAAAATCGAAGTGCCACAACGGATGAGTTTTCGCGGCCTGAGATTCCTCTTTCATTGGTTACACACAGAGAGAATGAGAATATTGGAAAAAAAAGGAACGCTTCGCGACCACTATCAGTTACAACATGGAGAATTGCATTTGTACAGTCTGATTCATAGGGCCAAATATTATTTCATTTATGTTTTTACATTGTTTTGATTTTATGATTATTATGATTTCAATATTATTTTAGGATTAAACAGGAAGATTTTCATATCGTGTAATTTTAATTAACAAAGTCGAAAATATCTTGTCAAACCGAATGATGATTCAATATCCTAATTATAATAAGCAGTATTTGAAAATTTTGAGAAGGATGAAATGACATAATTCAACTGCGAAGCCAAATAGATGATATTGATAATAAGATTATAAGATTGATTAATAAGTACTGGATTTTAAAACTGCTTTTTAATAAAATATATCCTATAGCCTTTCAATTGAAATTGGCTGGAGAGCTTCAAAGAACGCTAGAAGAAAAATGTATCCTTATGCTGCGTTCAAACTTTACTGGCGTGTCATTTGCAATTTGTATTCAAAACTTCCATGCATTCTGTCCCACGCATTTGATAAACACACACATACGCACACACAGTAATGAACTTAGAAACTTAAGTCCACTTTTACGCTATTTTGTGGCGTAACGACGCAGCTCAACGTTTACCTCCAAAAGCTGTGCATTTAATGGAAACAGGAGGAGAAGGAAAAGAAATACAAGCACTTGTTCGAATATATATCTGGTTCTATTCGCGGTCATTCAAGACTCTCATTACACTCGTACATCACTGTGTACATTGAGCACATTGAGCTTTCGCGCGTGAAAAGCTGGCCTCGTTAACGAAGCACGATCGTAAGCAAAGTCGTCTTCCGGAGCGTGTTATTCGTTCGACGACACATCAACTGTCACTGAAGGCGACTGTTCACCGTCTCCGGGATATAAAAGACGGCCATACTGACCCCGAATCGCGGGTTATCGAATCGTGCCTTCATCGACAGATAGACATCGAGATGCGTACTGACATACAGTCAAAGAGCGTTGTTCGCGTGACAGCGAACCAAGCGTACTCTTACGCCCGTGGTTCACTCTTCTGACAGTCGTGACCTTCGAACGTTTATCGGTCGGAAACTTTCATCGGAATTTCGCCTCCGCTCCCGGTTAAAAAGTCGAACGCTCTAGTTATCGGCTGCATGGTGATTTTGTCTTTGGATAAATCGACAAATCGAGGGACAAGTGAAAATAACGGACGATGACGGAACACGGAGAGAATGGAATCGAGCAGTATGTTCCTGTCAGGTACGTTCCGAGTAAATCTCAAATTTTTCAAATATAGTGATACAACGTTTCATAACTATTTAACAACAGAACTGCCAAAGTAATCAAAATGATTAATTCATAATTGTAAACTTTCTCCTACTCTTTGTACTTTAATTTGAATGACTTTGAACACGTGATTTTTATAATAATTTCAAGTTATCGTCTAGCATCGCTTGATAATTTTATTACATGAATAGTCTATAGCATTAAGAAAGGATACTACAAATATCAAGGAGTAAGTCGCAAGATTTCTAGATATTCTATTTAAGTAGCCAGTCGAAACTTCTGCTTTCCCCAAAACTTATGTAAGTGTTCGATCTATTTTACGTCGCAGGTGTCAGTCACTGATGATAACAATAAATGGTCAAAGCCAACGATTCTTGTAAAATTTTAGAAAGTGCTCCGGCCCGCATAACTTCCGGCTTCGTAGACTAATCTTCATCGTTTTCTGGTAGTTCACAGTGAGGTAGGTCGGCATAGTTTCCCGTTGATGCCGCCTTTCTATTCGAAAGACTCGTCAGGGAACAAGAAAGCATAACGTGGTCGGGTGTCGCGACGCCAGACGTGGTTGCATTTACGAAAAGGATGATAAAATGAACGCGCGTTGCTTAGAAACGTAAATGCAATTAAGTTCTGCCTGGATGCACCCAGCAGTTCTCAATGCGAAACACGAAACAATTCTTCACTACTAAAAGTTCTGCTTACAATTGCAGAAGGAAAGTTTATGCTACTACGAATGAAATTTGTAATTCTTTATTGGTGTATTGGACTGGTAAAAAGAATTTTCGGCTTTGAGGAACTTAAAAAGATGTATTTTGAAAAAATAAAAGGTTTGTAATGGACTTAAAAACTTTCAACTATGTTAAATGTCTTCTAATATACATATGCTCGATATAATTCATGACAGTTCTGTCTCATTACCATGTTAAAGAAATTTTGAAACGTTTCATGTCATATGTGGAAATACTTTCGAAAATCAGTGTGAGCGAAGAGAGAAAATTTGTGAAAAGGAATGGGAAAGGAAAGCCATCTTAAATGCGAACCGCTTAAACGTGGCGTTTGAAGGTTAGCAGGCCTCCTGGCGTCGCATCACCGCCTAATAAAATGACTGGTCGTCTGACCAGCATAACCTCGCCGACCCATCGACCCCCGCTATACGTTCCTGGGATAAACGTAGAGAGTAAGAGGCAGAGGAAGAGTAGAGAAAGAGGTGGAGAAGGAGGAGGAGGTGGAGGAGGTAGAGAAAGGTGCAGTAGGAGGAAGAGGGTGGGCAGGGTCGAGGGTGAACCCCTTATTGATTTTTAGGGTGACACTGTCAACCGGCGAGTGTTGAGTCCCCCGCGACGGGAGGGACTTTGAAACGACAAGGAGTGAGAAAAAAATGTGGCGGCCGCTGCGCCATTCCACGCGCGAAAAACATCCCTTCTCCACGGTTTTCTTCTTTCCTCGATTTCACCCTTTCTTTCATGATCGTGCGATCGGTCAGCGTTTCGTACGTGGTCAAAGGCGGATCAGAAAACTGTCCGATACTCGCCAATGTCCGCTAGAAATATGAAACATTTTTTCGTCGTGTAAAAGTGGCGAGTGCGGCGTCGGCGGCGTCGGCGGTGGCGGTGACAGAAAAGAGTAACTGTGGCGAGGCGCAGTCCCGTTGCGGTCGGGGGTTCAGCTCTCGGCGCAGGGCCGTACGCATCTGTGGGCGAAGCTCCACGTGGAACAGCTGCCTTATCGCGTCGTCTTGCATGTTTTATACAACGTCTCGGCCATTCGGATCGTGGTTACAGTCGTCGCGAAATTCACGCCGACGGTGGACAAATCTCGTTTTCGGTTCTACATGCGTTTTGTCTTCTTTGAATCAGTAGTTCACGTTTCTAGTCTATACCTTTCCTTCTTTTTTCCCCCCCTGTTCTTTGTAATCGTTTGGCGGAGCCACGCCACCACCACGTCGTGAGTCGTCCATGAATGAGCAGCGAGTGACGCGTGTGTTTTCCGTAATCGTCTTTCGTGCTCGATCGCTCCTCGGGTATCCTTGCTTGGTGACGTGTGTTCTTTGTGCGCCACGCTTTCTGGCTGTGCCGCACGCAGAAAGTTACGAGAGTTAACTTTCGAGTGCTCGCGAAAACGGTGTGCCAACTGAGCAGGAGAAGGTGGAGGAGAAGGAGGAGGATTTAAAGAAACGCACCTTGCGTGTGTGCGCGTTGCGTGCGTGCGTGTGTGTGCGTGTATGTGGTGTTTCTCCACGCGTCGCGTCGGTTTCTAATTTGCCGCAGCGGAGGGGAGAGAAGGAAGCGTTCGATGGAAAATCGAAGGGAGCAAGTGTGAGAAATAACTGCTAGCGGGAGAGAGAGAGAGAGAGAGAGTAGTGGTGACGACGCGTGTTCGTCTGTCGTGGTGCCGTTGCTGCCGTCCGATTGTTTTCTCACTTGGCCTGTCCGCTTTGGTGCATCGCTCTTTACGAACCCGGGGCCGGCGTCTCATGTTGTTTACAAATCAACGCGATTACGTTGCTGCACGTCGTGTACACACGGTGTTACTCGCATGCAACAGGCGACACCGCGTTGCCAAAGTTTCCTCTTGATTAATCGATTGGAAATTACAGTCGGTCCGAGCGATACCTCTCAAGGATTCGAATTAATCGCACCGGTTGTCGCCGGTAGTCGCAGGGACATCCAGAGGAAACCAGCGAAGGAAGGAACAAAGCGTAGAAGAGCGCGACGCATTGGCGTAGAGTCGGCAAGGAGGGTCGCGTCTAGGGAAAAATCGGTAGAAAAGTTTCGGGTGCACGCGCAAGGAATATCAGCTGTATAATTACGCGAAGGTAGCGCGCGGCTTAGAATCAATACGACTGGATTACTTAGGCCTTAGGCGACGGTTTAACTCCGGAGGAACGACAGAAAAACGAAACACCGACCGCGTGTTAAGCGGCACGAGCGATTTTTCGCGATTGGCGTACAAAAGAAAGGGGTACGCAGTGACGAACCTGAACGCAGAGAAAACAAGCTGCACCAGCGAGTTGCTTCGTATGCCTTGATGGGGTGTGTTTTCAGTGTGTTTGGGCGGGGTGTGAGGCAGTCGTTGCTGCCGCGTCGGCTCATGCAGCCGGTCTGTTAAAAATGGCAGCATCGTCCGATTTTTACGTCTCGAGTAACAATTATTGGCTGCGACCGAGGAAGAAATCCAGTTGACATCCGGGCGCGGGCAGCTAGGAGGGACAGTGAGTAACCGAACACGTGGTCCGTTGAGGGAGCAGCTAGTCTAGTTTACTACTAGGTGCGTGTGTCGGCTAGCTACACCCCTGGCGCACGTGCGTACGTGTATTTCCGCGAGTCGTCGCGAACGGTGCACGTGTGAGTGACAAATCGCGAGTGAAAGTGCTTGGAGACTAGTGACTTTTTTTCGTACCGTCACGCGTTTCTCACAGGCTTCCTGTATTTTCATTTGTGAAACCTGTCTTGACAGTTGAAACTTGACGTTTCGGAGCGTCCGTGTCGACACCATCGCGTTCGTCCAGTGTTTACCATGTATCCTGAGCTTAAGGTTGATTAAATCAGTGGAATACGCATATGATTGACGAAAAATCGATCGTTCTTATAGCCACGAGCAATTATTATCATTCGTTCGATGCGAATTAACAAACGGGTAAAAATCTTCGGTAAATACGAACACGAATGCTGTGGCGCCACCTGCACGCTACGTCCCTGGCAAGGGTCGTCTGTTGACTCTGGTGGTGTTTATTCGCGCTTGCCTCTTCTCTCTTTCTTTCTTGCACCGAGTCATTTGTGTTTGGACGATCGCGAATTTTTTTGCAATGTGACGAGAAAATGAATGAAGACTAGCGTGATGTCGGACCTGTGCACGCGCCTAACAGTGGGTGCGCGCCTGGATCTCGACTCGAAATCTGGTGGAACGTCTTGAAACAGGTTGAAAATCAGCGTGAAAATGCCGGCAACGCGACCGTACAGATGCCCATTGTTGTACGCTGTTTTCACGGTTTTCGATGAGACGGTTCGTGGACGGACTGCGAATTCGGATTCTTGAAAAGTATCGGGAATCGTGTTTCGTGCGCTTTAAGTTCCCTCGTTGGCTGTGGAACTTGCGGAACGCGTCCTAACCGCCGTATAGGTTAGGTTACCGGCACATAACCTTAACGCGACTCCAAGGAAAACTTGAGTTACTGTACACGCAGGAATTGAAACGTGACATTGTTGTTCGATTAGGATTAAAGTGTATCCGGTGAATTGACGTTTTTTTTTCTCGCCAAGTGCTGATTCCTCCAAAGTGGGTGATCGGTGCAATGGAATGAGCTGGTTGATCATAGGACAATGAAGGCCAATGGGACAAACAATGGTGATTTTCCTTTGTTTCTTTGTTCATTCACAACTCTCTCAAATGTTGTGTTACATGTTACTTTATGTAATCTGTCTTTGATACAAGCTTCACTCGGTTAGAGTTGTTTACATTGTGTTGGCATGTTATTTTTATGACTGTAACTCGTAAAGCTTAGCACAAAAGAATTGTTGTATCAAATGTAGGTAGAATATGAATACATTAGTAAGGTTATTTACTTGTATTGCATATAAATAAGCTTAGAAGCTAAATTGGTCATTATATTCTTTACGTACTATGTCAGAAATGTTTGTACATTGAATTTTTTACACGTTATAAGGAATTTGTTGAAGACAGAGTAGTAAATTGAGTGACGGAGTCATTATAAATACTTGTATATCATTATAATACTCTTTTAATATCAATTTTCTTCTCTTATGGAACTTATGTATTTATTAATACGTATATTGGAACATATTTCATTTTTGTATTTTTGTTATATTAATTATCTTTTAAAATATAATAGAGAAATAACACTTTTATCTTTTGGAACTTATATACTTCGTAGTACGCTTGCTTGTACTTGATTTCTCTATTTTTATAGTACAGAACTAATTACTCCAAAATAGAACAGAGAAACAGTACTTTTATCTTTTAAAAGTGTATAGTTTCTAGTATATATACCATATCAGGACTCTTATTAATTCCTCTATTTTTATAATATAGAACTAATTACTCCAAAATAGAATAGAAAAACAGTACTTTTATCTTTTAAAAGTATATGCTTTCTAGTATAAATACAATATCAAGACTCTTATTGATTCCTCTATTTTTATAATATAGAACTAATTACTCCAAAATAGAACAGACATACAATACTTTTATCTTTTAAAACTGTGTACTGTGTAGTATATATACCACATTGGGACTCTTATTAATTTCTCTACTTTTATAATATGAGACCAATTACTCTAAAATAGAGCAGAGATACGTTTATTTTCTAGAACCTATGTTTCCTAGTATACATACCAGGTTAGAACTTGTATTACTTTCATAACATGTACTCCAAAATAGAATATAATTTCACTTCTTAGTACAGACACCATATTAAAACTTACATTAGTTCTTCTACTTTCATAGTATACAATCAATTACTCCAAAGCAGAACAGAAATATAACACAAAATATCGTTTCAATTTCCAGGCTGTAGCCGCCTAAACACGCCATTGGCAGCCACTACCACGCTGGAGGATCCGGGAACACCAGCCTCTTGGAAGGGCCCGCCGCCCGGCTCGGAGGCATCGCCCTTTACACCAAACTCCGTTGGCCAGGGTGGTGGCCCTGGCTCTGGTCCCTACAACAGTACAGGTGGTCCACCGAGCAATGCGGCCTTCCAAGGACCGAGTCCTTTCCCCGGTGGCGCTGGTAGCCCAGCGGGGGCACCACCCTATCAAGGTCCACCTCCTGGTTCCGCGACTCCCCAATATACTGCCTCGCCGGCGCCTAGTGGTTCCTCGACACCCGGTCCTGGACCACCGCCGAATTCGTCGGGATTCCCTCCGCCGCCGAATAATTCCGGGCCACCGTACAATGGGCCCGGTCCGAGTCCGTTTGGCTCGCCATCTGGCGGGCCACCGCAGTTCGTCGGTCGACCTGGTTCTTCGGGACCGCCGTTCGTACCTCCGGGTGCTGGAAATCCTCACTTTCCTTCGCACGGTCAACCGTTTGGCGGACCACAATACGGTATGCCACCTGGAAGCCCATTTGGACCTGGTCATCCGATGACAGGACCTATCGGACCTGGACATCCAGCGATGATGGGACCTGGTGGACCGGTCGACAGGATAGAGCAAGGGTGAGTTTTGATTACAGTTCTGCTCACGACGTGTTGCTTATCAGAAATGACATTGATGTGAGATTTTGTAATTGTCGGCCACGAATTGAAGTTTTGAGTATTTACATGTAATTGTGTCATTTGTTTAATTTCGTAGTTAATTGATGCGTAATTTTGTTCCTAGTTGGAGATTGATTTGTAACACTAATAATACTTAGATTAGTAATTAATAGTGAGTTAATCCTTATTTAAAACGTGTTATATTTTTTTTATAAATCTATTTTTATTATTCAGTGAAATTTCTTTTTTTTTTTATGCCTTTATTATCAATATAAGTTTGAATCTACTGATTTAAATGATTTTAATGCAACGTTTTCTTTACAAAAAGGCATAAAAGGAAAATTAATAATTTATTAAATTCGTTTAAAAATTGTATTGTATGATTAATATTGTGCTAGTATAGTTGCAATATGTCTGACCCATTCTATAAAACCAACTAAATTTACTCAATCAACTTGTTAAACTCCAGTACTTCATTCTACGCATTCAACGTGAAAAGTTAATTAAATATATTTGATAAGCAACACGTCGGATCGAATTCAAGTAGCTTAGAGCTTGTAGTATATATACTCCATAGCGCATTTAATAATGCATCCTCGATAAATCCGAAGATGAACACACCACCAGTCTCCTATGTAGGAGAGAACGTTGCGATTCAGCAGCGATATCCGCGCGTATTAAATCCGAATACAGTCGAATTGATTCATATTCTCCCTTTACTCGAGCGCGATAGCATCGATGGGCTTTCGTCGGGCTTAGTATCGTGCGGTATATAGAAACGTCGTCGCTGTTACCGTGTAAAACATAAGAGCATCACGTGTCTGACGTTGTCGGGCCGCTAACATTCCTAGATAACGCAGTCCACAGGTAGCCACCGTTATTTATCATTCGTCTCCTGGTTAGTCCGCATTCTTGCTGATAATCCTGCATCGGTAGGGCTACATTCTTGCCCTTTGGACGTGGTCTCGATCGTTCGTATCGACGTCAATGCTTCTGCGGTCCAGCAACTCGTTCTCGAAATCAGTTACACGCTGCGAGCGAGCTTGTTTCAATGCCTCGATGCGATAAAAGCATAACAGGGATCGTCCGTTGTCGCGAAAGTTGTAAATGGGAACAAAAGCGGCCGAACTATTTTTGGATAATTCTGATGGCGGTAGCGTTTGGTAGATAATGATGAAATTTCTTGCAGACAGATCTTACAATTAGTTTCTTTCTCGATTCATTGAAATAGTCAAAGAGTTGCTAGTGTAGGTCAAGAAAAAAATTATACAGAATATTGCGATGAGAATTGGCTTCAACTGTTATTGTTAATTATTTCTCGACTTAGAGAAAAAAATTTTACAGTGATGTAATTAAGATGAATTAATTTGATCAATTCTGTAGGGTAGAATCTGGCAAAGATGAGTCAGTTTGGTTAAAAGATAGAGGACGAATTATTTTATTCTAAAAATTTAAAAAAATGTGTATCTGAAAGATTGACAAATAGAACGACGAGTTGACTTGCCTTTCTATTATAGATCCAATAAATTTCCTAATTTACAAATTAACAACAACAATTAATTTTAATTTATAAATTTCCTAATTTATAAATTATCAAAAACAATTCCTATAAACTCATTCATCGTAAAATGATGACACAGATAGGCAATAGTAAATTTTAAGATAAATTTAAAAAAATAGCATTTCAGTACTTTTTTAAATTTATGAAGTTGATCAGTATGAATTATAAAAAAAAAAAAAAAACATATATGGTCGCAATATAAAAGTCAAATTGACAAAATGAATCGTTTCGAATTGTGTATTACGAGGGGAAAGGAGATAATATCTCTTCAATTTTCACAAATTGAGAAGCACTGATATTCTTAAAACGCGATTCCATCGAATTGAGATCGAAGATAAGCGTTTTTCTCTTTTTTTCCTCCTCCTCTCGTCTTGCTAGTTGCCAAATTTTTTCGCTCGATCGTTGCCAGACACCGTGAAAACATATTGTTTGTTAAGTATCCTTTTTCCGAACGTGGCTGGATATCGCGTGTGCAGACGAAACCTGTAATGAACGGCGCCAGCCAGCGAGTCACTTGGTGCTAAACTTGGCAGCCGTGTTAGTGATTCACTATCTGCGATCTAAATTATTGATACAGTGAAAAAGTCACGCGTTATCGAGCCACTCGAAAGAATCGACGTTACGCGAGAGGTTCGATATCGTGCGTTGGAGTTGTCGCCGCGTGTAATACACCCCCGCTCAAAAGTCCTACTATATTCGTTTTCAAAGGTGGACAAATAACCGGAGTTACTTCAGTCTTCAAGACTATGACGCGAGATTACTTCAGTATCATTACTTCAAAATGACGTACAACCATCTTTGAAAAAAAAAAAAAAAAAAAGAACATAGCATACCGTGAAAAAAGTAGAGTGAAAATAAATCTAAATGGTGTACGAATATTTTCTGTATGCGCTATGCATTGACGCTTCACAGATTCCTTCGTGTTTAAATTTTAAAAGAGTATATTGCTTTGTCGAGAGTTTCATAAAATTTTTGTACTTTTCGTTAATCGACTTGGCAAACGAACGGCTCAAGTATCAAGACCAAAAAGTGCGTTGGAGACTTTTGCGCGGCAGTGTACCTACTGTGTACCTATAATTTATACAAGGGTGAACCGGACCACGCGTAGAGAACTACGTAAACCAGTTTTCTCGAATAGTTTTCGTAACAGACGTCTCTGAAGGCGTGACTCGATCGGTCGCTAGATCCGGCGCGCGTTATTCGAATTTTCTCGCATGCGCGATAACTTCGAAACTAAAGTTATCGGATTAGGAAAAAAAAAAAAAAAAATGAAGAAAGAAAGAGGAACTTACGAGTGAAGTAATAAGCTCCACGACAAGATCCAGGTGATATAGGAAATCGCCTGGAGGAGATTTTTAACCGCGCGTTACGCGCCAGATCATCGACCGTGTCTTTGTACTTACGTAGCTGCGTGGGCAAGCATGAATTCCTCGTGTGTTCGAGTTTACAAGTGTCTTAAATCTTTGTAAACTGTGCGAACAGATAGTACGAGTGTCGAGAGAAAACTAGCGAATTGAAAATGATGGACTCGGAGGATTCTCGATCGAGTATTTGGGATTTCAAAGTGTTTCTAAAAATTTGGTTTCAAATATTTAGAATACGAAGATGTTTAAGAATTTGGGATGTTTTTAAAATTATCGGTAATTAGAATAGAAAAGTTTGGAATTCATAAAATTAGCTTTAAAACGTTTAGAATATTGGAATGAAATATTTATTATTTGTTTCGTCTGTTATAGAATATTTATTAATAGAATAGTTTTTCAAATTAGATTCAACCCTGCTGTTCTTCTGTGTACGGCCTAAAATCGATATTATAGCTCAATTACTAGATATTACACAGTCTTTGAATATTTTAGTGTTTGGTGTTTCGAATATTCTAAATAGATCAGTGGGAACGATTAAATAAGTTGATAATTTGATCGATAGAAGCACTTCGTCGTCAGAGTGATTTCCCGATTGACAAGAAAATCAGTGGCCACTTACAAACTCGGTGAACCAGTCGGTTAATTGATATCGTATAAAATTTACTGCCGTCTATAATTACCAGAGCCAGAGTTTCGTTCGGGTTTCATTTAGGGCACGTGAACCACCATAAACAACTCGCTTAACAAGGATTTATAAAACGACAATGATAAGATCGCGGCATACACCTAATATGAATTTTAATTTCTGTCAAGCTTTAATTAACCCCCGCCTAGCCTTATAATTTTCTCGACATTGAATAATTGTCGCAACTTAGTTCTCGCTTCTCTTTCCCCTTTTCAACCCACTGTTTCGCGGATAACGCGATCTACGACGAAAGAATCGAACAGTTTCCATCGATAAGAAGACAGTTCCGATGTTTCAATTTTGCATTCGAAAGAGAAAGAATTGTTGATATTATTGGGAATTATTAGAGGTATCCTGCTTGATATTTTGAAGTAGAATATTTTGAAACAAATAATATTGTACAGTTAATCTTATTAATATTTGCCTCTCTGTATCATAATTTAATTTTATCACCTTAATACCTATCATGAAGAGTATAAGATACTGAATACTCGTAATAAATACATTTCTACAGTCGTTTGTAGCCCGATGATAATATTTGGGGATTAAATTTAAATTTTCTTTTAATAATTCAGACAAGTACAACTATTTCACATTTCACAAAGTTGTGAATTTCACAAATACATTACCAGAGTTAATTGTTGCATAAGAAGATTGAAAGAAATATCGCAAAGCAAGAAATTTTGTTTTTCTCAATGCTGAGAGAGAATTTCAAAAATTTCGCCTCGTATTTTTTTCTATCACTATTCTGCAGCTGTATCCAATCTTACGTTACACCCTAATGAATCAATCTCGACAAATTGAAGATTCCAGAATTATTAGAAGCGTACTGTATTAAACTCAGTGGGTTGATCTTGAAAGAAATCAAACGAATCTCCTTCCGATTTTTCTTTTCTTTCTTTTTTTTTTTTTTTTTTTACCCTCTTGTTCTCACGGTGCAGTAACTAGTAATAGGTATTGTTCGAGGTAGAATAAAATAACGGTGTTACATTCTTGGCAGGGATTGTACCGCGGGAGGTGACGCTATACTTTTGTAGGAGGTAGTACGCGACCCACCTCCCCTGTTCTCCCTAAACCCTCCTAGCCACCCCGTGTTACGGAGGGCGGGTGAACCAACGAGTGGAGGTAGTGTGGGGAGGCATCAGGGTGGTACGAAGGTTCTCATATTTCCTGTATTTTAATTTTTCACTGTATCTCGCTGCCAATCCGACTGACTGTCTACAAATTATTTACCTCTTTCCATTTGTTTCCCCATTTGTTTCGTGTAACGTGTTTGCTCCTCGGCGATTATCGTGTGTATTACGTTAAGTCGCGTTAAAAGAGAGTACGATTCGCTCGATATGTCTGTTGGATCGATAGAATCGTGTCAAGGATGCGTCTGAAAATCGCGATATCGTGTGACGTCGGCGATCGTTGCTTTCGTCGTGAATCTTTGATTTAGAATTCTGATTATCGATATATGTGTGTGTGTATATGTTCGGAGAGGACAGACTCGTTTGCTCGAGTTTGTAGGTGATCGGGCAAATTTTTGCGTTTGAAAGATTTGATTGTTGAATATTTGAAAGGTCGACGAATCGAATTTCTAAAGATGAAAATTCTTCGTACTTCAAAATTCGACGAGACTCGAGCTTTTCTGCAGATGCAATTTGTTAGCGGGCTCTGAAAATTTGCAAGTTTCGAATTTCCAAAATTCGAACATTGGAATTTCCAAAGATGCGAATTACCAACACTCCGAGGAAACAGGTAGATTCGAATTTCCAAAGATGCAAATTTTCTCAATGTCTGGTCCAATTTTGTCCCGAATCTAGTCACTCGGTCTTTGCAAAAATTCCAAACGACCTACCCACCCAAAAATTCCAAACTCGTTTCTTTATTCCGAAAGTTACGAATCACCGATGTTTATAAAATCCCCCCCCAAAAAAACCTCGTGGCAAAGAAAAGCCGGCGGATCGTCACCGAAATCCCCTCGAGAGCCCCAAAAATTCTCTAAGAAGCACGCAAGGAAATTAATTAACGACAGCGGCTGACATTTTTATCGCGGTATCAAAAAGTTTGTTGAGAACCACTCGAGAGCTGCCTGCGCCCCTTCCTCCTCTTCGTTGCTCCTCGGGTTTGGGTTGGCAGAGCAAAGAGGGATGGGGCCGAGGGATGTAGAGGAGGGCGGCCAGGGGCGCAAAGAGCAAGAGAGAGCGAGAGAGAGAGGGAGAGAGAGCGAGTAACCGAGGGTAGGGTGGTGGTGAGAGAGGGATAGGGGGTTATAGGTGTAGGTAGAAAAGCCGAGGGATGGGGTGGCGATCCGTCGGTCTGGGTGCCCCGGCAGCTTCGCTCGTGCGTCCGCGCCGCACCACCGTTTACACTTTCGCGTGTAAAGGAATCTTGAAACCGTCGGGGATCTCGCTGCCCGTTGCGTTTCGTTAACCGTTTGTCTCAGGTCGTGGTCGAGCCGCGGTTCCACGCTGTTACTCCCGCAGCATTTGAGAAAACGAGCACGAGAAATTCGTATCGCTTTATAGCGGGGCCGCTCGGCCGCAACGAGGGTTTGTTTATACCGCGTTCTTGCCACCGGGCACATAATTGATCGGTATCCCATAGAAACCCCCCTCGGCCCGCGTTTCCGGTCTGCATACCTCCTGTACTTTTGCATCTTGACCGCGACGAGCGCCGTGCCTCGGTGTTCTAATAACGTTATAACGATCAGATACTTTCGCTACTTTCGGGAGGGAGTAACTTTCGCTGAGGGGTTGGGAAAGTTCGATTAAGAGTTCCTTGGGAAAATTATGATTTTCGCCGCTGCGAATACGGAATTCGTGTAATTGAGATTCAGCGATTCTGCAACGCTGATAGATAGAGATTTTTCATTCGTCCCACAAAGAGTTCGCATTCGGATAAGTGAATTCAAAAATTCGTTTGATCGGACATTGACTTAAATTCGGATAAATGGAATTCGTGTCAACAGAGTTCTACCGTGTCAGATTGGCTGTGACAGTGTTTCGTATTTGTTTGGAGAAAGTTTTTTTTTTTGTAGAAGTTTTGGAACTCGGTAACTTGTATAATTGTATAATTTAATTGTTAACTTATAACTGTATAACTTTATCTAAACTGCTTCTTTATTATTTGGTTTTTTATACACAGCTGGCCATTTTTGAAATGTATTACATTCTCGTGTGTCGGTTAATTCCTTTGTTTCGCCAAGCCACATTAAAACACCCTGTTTTAATCATCAAATAACATGAAAATCTGTAACTTAATAAATGTAGACTTACTTTTTCACGTGATCTTTGAAAGAGGTCCATTTAATTAACGATGCACGCATATATTTTATTTCGTTCTTCTCTTTATCCCGTTACATTCGGACATTTTCGTTAAAAAAATTCGAAAATATCGAAAACGTTGGCGCGAATCATCGAGAAAGATACGGTAATTGTAACGAGAAAAGAAATTATCCCGGCGAAGACATCGAAATGAATAAAAAGCGATTCAATTAGCGTTCGAACGCGCGAACTGCAAATCATATTTATAGTCGCACAAAGTTTCATGCCCCGCGTCAAATTCTCTCATTCGTTGCTCGGGAAAATGTTATTGTTAATTAATTGTTAATTAATTAATTAATTTAGTGATGTAACTGTTGCGCGACACTTGTTTCCTCGAGAAAAAGGAGGTTGTAATTAATATGAACGAATAATTACAAAACTACATTTGTTAGAGAGTATGTCAGAATAAAATTGATTGATTGTTTTTTGCTCGTTGAAATGCAGTCAGATTTCGTTTTTTCTTTCCTTTACATTTAGATGAAAAGATAGCTTAGTATGCTTGTTAAACCGCGGATATTTAAATTCATATTTTTATAAATACTAACATAAATAATACTGGGTCAACAATTTAGTTTTTATTGAATATTACGAGTACTTATTTTGGCCATTACAGTAAATTTCTGCATCTTCAAATTTCTCACACACGCACAAACATGCGTTTGCATTCTAATAATGGTCACGCGACAAATGTTAATAAAATTTCAAAGTGCCTCGCGGTTATACGCCGTACACGCGTGATTATTCATAAAATAAGTATCGAAGAGTCGTTTCGAATTCTAGGGACATGTCAGTCTTTGCAAAGATCCATATTCTTTTCGTGCATTATTAGCTGCGATGGCGGTGCACCGAGGAAAGAGATAGTATTGATTTTTACCGATATTTAGCCGTGGAATTATCCCCTCTCTCTCTTTCTCTCTCTCTCTCTCTCTCTCTTTCTCTCTGTGTCTCTTTTTCTTTCTTTTGCCAGCTCTTTCTCTCCTTACAGCCGTCTGCTTCCTTTTGCTTCCTCGATCCTCCCCTTTTCGTCTCGGCACCCCTCTCGCTACCCCTCCTTTCATCTAGCTGCTTCTCTCTGGTCCCCCCCCCCCCTCCCTTCAGGGCCACCCTCTTCGCAGGCTGCGGTACCCTTCGCATCCTGAAGGAAACTAGGTGCCGGGGAAACAGAAAATCTGAATACCTATGACCCAGAAGAACACGAACGTTTCCATGCTAAGTACACGTTGAGCAACGATAGACAAAAAAAAAAAAAGAAAAAAGAAAAAAGAAAAAGAAGAGGAAGAACCTCTGCTCGAAAACCGAACCGCCCCCCTCGTTCGATTAAATAATCCTACAACCAGTTGACAACGGGTCAGAAACTGAGGGTGGAGCGAGAGTTTGGCGATCCTAATTAGAATAGATGTCGAGGGTGTGTTTCGACCAGTGTTCACGCATGTTTTCTTTTTTTCTTTCTTTCTTTTTGTGATTGGTCGACAATGATTGGCATTGTTGCAACTCAAATGGTATTTGAAATTAGTTTCTTGAACGGATTGAATGTCTCGTTTAATTTGTGATTCCAAGCGCGTTTCGTGCCGTTTAATTTTATACCTTTATGATGCAGATTTTTGCTGCATCAAACTCGCGATACACACGTGGTTATAAAATTTCCACAAACGCGTAGATTATATTTGGAACGAAATGTAGTTTCTGTTCCAGATTGTGTGTGTTATTTTGTACAACAATCTTCAGGATCGATATGTATTATTAGGTTGCGTAATAAGCTCGTTCGCTTCCCGATATTACATTTTCGAAGGGTGTGTAAAAATATCGGTTATGTTGAAATTTTTTTTTGATAAACGAACGAAATTAAAATAATTCGAATGATAATAGGATAAAATGATGGATACATTGTTAAGTAAATCGATCATGTAAATAAGTACAATATTTGATGCTGTTTAATTATGTTCTCAAGAAGATCAATATACGTGACGCTGTATAATGTGCACCCCCGTAATTCATTCCCCCCAAAAACTAAGAAAGTGTAGCACATGACGTCGACCATGCTCGTAATATATACAAGTACAATCGATACGAATGTCGTAGATATTTTTCTCATTTATCTTCACGAATTCAAAAAATATATATACATGTACGCATCACATCCACAAAAAGATTCAATCATTCTACTTCTAATTCAATCATTCTATTATAAATCGTAGTATGAAATATACAATTGTATCGAATCAGTTAGATTAGTGATATAAAATCACATGCGCATCATCTACATGAGATCTATCGAGTCGTATTAAAAGTAATACGAAAAATAACACGTGTCCCGAGACGTTCGAACAGGGGTGCGCATAATCGTGAGCGATCCTCAGGATCATTCGGGAAGTAACCCAAGCAACAATTCGAAATCCAGAGGAGAGAGAGACACGCCATCGAAAGTGGATATGCTTCACCTATACAACAGCCAAGATTGGCCAAGTTTTACCGACTTGACGAGAGACAGAGAGAGAGAGAGAGAGAACATTATCGACTATTCGTATTCTTGCCCCTGTTGTGTTCTCAGTGAGGAAGCGAACCTTGTCCTTTTTTCGCTACTCCTGGCGACCTCTGTTCGGCCTAAGCTGCAGTCGCACGTAGCGACACGATCTTCGGGTATGGTAGCTTCCCGTCTTCATCGAGGGTACACGTACTCGTAATCGACGCACGAGTCTCGCGCAAGAAGAAGAAAAAGAAGAAGAAGAAGAAGAAGAAGATTCTCAAAGTCAGCAACTCTGAAAATGAGAACCTCTAATTTATAAGGCCGAGATGAGTCGCGGGTGGAGATAGAAACGAAGATAGAGAAAGAGAACGGCTCTTACTAAAATTCAAAAGTTCCTCGACGAAGTTTACGATGCCGTCTAGCCGGCGCGTCGTCGCTGAGATTCTCTCTCTCTCTCTCTCTCTCTCTCTCTCTCTCTCTCTCTCTTCCGTCTCCTCGGTTTCTTTCCTCTCCTATTTCGATCCCTCTCTCTGCTTCGTGTCCCTTCGGGACGACCGATCCTCCGACGATGTCCACGATGACCACGTAGCGCGTGAATCTTTGCTCGCAAACGATCTGTTTCTGTTTAGGGATTGTTCAAGATTCGAACGATCCTCTGAACCGGGCGTTGAGGTTGGACTGGTCTCGGGGGTTGTTTCTTCAATCATTTTGTCACGAATGATATTTCTCACAGACACGGCCAAGTTCAATCGAGAGTATTATTTTTATGCGAATATTCAGAGCGCAAAGTTGCGCAAGAAATATATAAAATACGTGCAAAGTAGACGATTGAATACTCTTGTTAATGATCCAGTGATACTAATCGAGGATCGAAACAAAATTCATTTTTCCGCGGTGAAGTTTTTCCTGCTACAGTAGCTTTTAATAGTTCGCATTAAAACTAACTCGACTTAAAAATTTGAACATCGAGTTTAAAGTTCAAAAGGTATATATAGATAGACTCTGATTCACGTATTTTATCAAATGTCGTTCAAATTGCCAAGGATGCTGCGCGAATCTGTAAAATACGCACGAAAATCGGTTGCCCTGACTATTATCAGTTCTACTGTTGAGAGTGATCACGCGGAAGTTCGCTGAAGCGAACAAGATCGCGAGACACACCACGGATGGACATCGATAAATTTAATCGACGGGGCCAGGATGAAAAAGGCGTCGCTTAGGTTCGTCGTGGGCGTCCGGGAAAATAAATGTCCGCGTTAAATATTCATACGGCGACGTTGCTTTAAAATTACAGGTTAATACAACGAGACACGAATCTCAATATATTATTCACGCATCATCGGCCGCTCGATTTCCATAGGTCCTCGATGGAAGGGCTACTTGCTGACTATCCTGAATCGAGTCGGCGAAACTGATAATCACGTTTGGAACTCGATCGAAATCGCGAATATCGCCATTCGCGTTCGATCGTGTACACTGATTGCGAAGATAATTAAAAACCACTGTCTCGTCGTACTTACAGTACGTGTCGGGAACATTTGAAAATTTTTCGCCGCCCTGACGAGTTCTTCGTTTCGATCCCGAAGGGGAGAATATTTTCAATATCTTGCGGAGATTCGTGGCGCAAAGTTGAAAAATTTGCCAAGGACAGAAATAACTGGGAGAATGCAATAAGAAAATCAAATAGTTGTACGAATAAGTCTACGAATAATATTCGTAAATATATTTTTCTCTTCGATTATTCGAACAAATCAAGAAGCTAAAATATTTAATAAAAGGAAAGTCTAATGAAAGGGCAATAATAATATTTATTAAATTATTATTAAGTACCAGAAGAAATTAGTACACGATAAAAGGAGAAAAATCTAATATGGAGAATTCGGTTCGAGGGACAGAAGTGCGATTGTATTAATAATGTTAATTAATTTTGGAATTTTGTCGGACTACGAAGAAAGATTGAATATCCAAAACTTCGTCGTAATAATTTAACGTGACAAATTACTACAGACGCGTGTTTGTGGACTAACAAATTTCCTAGGGGTAGAAAAGTGCGATGGGAAAGTGTAGAGTATAATTAAAGAAAATTTGCTCGATGTACCACACGTTTGAATACGAAGGAACGTTCGTCGTCGTTTCGCTACATGGCCGATGAATAAAGAATCGCAGCCGGAACGCATTCTAATGTAACGAGCAGCATGAGCAGGTAGATTGTTTGGTTAGGTCGCTGACCATACCCAACATTTAACGCCGGTGTACCGTTACACACGGTCTGCGGAGTGCCAATCGTTTCTTATCCGGATTAAAACTCGTTAAGGCGTCCTTGCCACAACCCTCGGGGTAAAACAGTTTATGACACTCAATATATTCCGAACCTTCGTTTAGGTAACGCAACCGTGACGAGAACTACAACTTAAGATGTCCCTTCGACGATATCTTGTACCTTTACCCCTCGACTCTATTCAACAAACGAAACAAGCAATAAAACGTAGTTTGGCATTGAAATCGTTAGAGCGGTCCAAATGATTGATTGCTTATTTGTCGTAGGTATGTTTCAGATTTACGACACGGTCGACACGTGTTGAGAATTTCAACGACTACTTCTCTCTCTCTCTCTCTTTTTGTTTTTTTGTTTTTTTTTGTAAAATGTGCGAAGAGAAAATCAGAATGGATGTAACGCGCGACAATATGCGTTATATGAAATATTCAAAATGTAGTGTCTCTCTACGTTCGGGTTCTATTTTGTTAACCCTTCGAGTGTTCATAAAAAATTATCGTGTAACAACGAGGAGCATGTAGCAGATTACCTTTTCGTATATTTATTCAGTACGTTTTAATATAGTAACGTAGTATCTTCTTTGAACTTGCAACGTGTGAGTAAACGGATTATTTTAGTTCTCTGCGCGATACTCCAATACAGACAGGAATGCTCAAAGGGTTAATCAGCAGTCTAACTATAACCATCGAAACTCAGGATCAAGGCGGAATTGAAATTCTTTCTGATAGGAATTACGTAGAAACAATAAGTTGGGATGTAGTGCATCTGCATTGGTGTTGGAACGTTCATGCCCCTTACGTGCCACCATGGAATGAGTCACTCTCAATTCTCAGCACAATCGCACATCTGGTCATAGACGGATTGTCCTCGTTCCTGGGGCTCACGGATGCTGTAGCCAGACTGCTACTTCCGACTCGAGCATACCGGCCTACAAGGGATGAAAAATACGAGCCACACGTGTTTCGTCCGATTCGTTTCGAGTAATTATTCGACGCTAGCACTATCAACAATTAGTACCAGAGTATTTTTGTTTCTGCAAAAATGCGGGTCGAAAGTCAAAGGTTGAATTGTTCGTTATTTTGAACTTTACGTGAACAGTATGTTTTAGTAATTATATAGTGTAGATTCTAGTGTAGACTATGCTGTCGATTCTTAGATTAGTATTAGATTATAACATAAAGCTTTAAATGATATAATATAAATTCTTCAAATTGGATCGAGCATAATTTTTGAAATTTACAATAGGTTTCAATGGTATTGCGTTATTACTGACAATTTATCTACGTTCAAGCTTCAGTTTTGTTAATTTTGTTAATTTTGTATCTCAATTTTACAAAAAAAAAAAAAA
The DNA here is from genome assembly GCF_011392965.1 of Frieseomelitta varia. NCBI lineage: Eukaryota > Metazoa > Arthropoda > Insecta > Hymenoptera > Apidae > Frieseomelitta > Frieseomelitta varia. Next base: position 44,999 of record NW_025110699.1, read on the forward strand.
AAGAATCACACGGATTCTTCCAAAATTTGAAAACACACGGTTCCAGTTTAATCCAATTGATATACGCACTATACGCGACATAGTAATTGATTCGTTGGAAGTATCAGAGCGATAAGCGGAGCAGATGATAGAGAACACTCGGAAGCATTGAAAAGATAAATGGAAGTTGCTCTGGACTTTCTATTAAGCAACTTCGATCGACAGAACCGATTAAAAGAATCGAAACTTCGTCAAGAAGTTAACGGACTCGAATATCTTTGTCTGCAGCCGTTACCTTCGCCCCGAAGAGAAGAGAAAATTCCTTCGACGCGAGATACCTCTCGGGCTAAGGTCGCATTTGTGCTAATTGCACGGGAAAGGTTGCCCAGTGGATGACCCATGGGGAAAGGCTGCCGCAGCTGGGGAAAATGGTAATGGTAAACGCGTCAACTTCCGTAACGAGTGCCACTGGCAAAAAAAGTCTCTCCCAATCGAGTCCCAAATTATCATAATGTCCCAAGGTTACAGTCGACCCACAAATGAATTTTTCTTTTTATTTTATTACTTTCGAAATCACCCGGAAAATTCAGCGAGTCGTTCAGTGTCTGTTGCGGGTCTGAGACAAGACGATCATTCGCAAAATTGATACTTATGACATGGTGCGATGATTTAGCATGTTCTGTTGAAATATGGTCGTTAATTAAAATACGATGCATTCGAAAATATATTAAAAAAATATAATACGTATGTAATATTCGGAAATACTTCTTGCAACGTTTAAAAAATAAAAATAACCTCCATTTAGATTCTACAATAGCTTCTTCGATGATACGATCGTCACATGCTTGCGAGATTAAAAATTTTCCCTCTGTACCTACCAATATATGTACACAATCTGCCATCGAAAATTACGTTTATCAACACGAGAATTTAAAGTCAACGAAGATCACATCGGAGACACATGTTCCCTCTATTACATCTATTTGTCCTGTATCCTAATTTATCCTGTTACCCATTATATATTTATTCTGTTACATTAGTCGAAGTCGTTCGTGCTCCGTTTCAGGGATATCACAGAGACGCGAAGTGAATCGAACTGGCTCGAGGAGAGAGCGCAATGAAACAATTAATAGCTCGACGAGAGTAGGAGAGAGAGAGAGAAGAAAGAAAAGGAGAATCGGGGTCCTTCCGTAAACGCGCGGGGGATCGAGTTCCTCGGGAAATCATTATTTCGTCCGGCTTTGCGCGTTTTCCCCGGCGTTTTCCATTTCTTCGGCAATTTCCGGTTCTTTCTCCGCGCCCGCGAGCTACTCGATCCTTCTCATCGAAAGCCAGCAAACTCCCCTACCACCGCCTTTCTAACCGACGAATGCGACGTGAGTCATTAGCGCAGGTCACGGCGTTATTAAAGACAATGAAGCAAACTTTATACGAGCGGGGGTACGGGGCCAATTACTTGGCAATTAGTCGAGCGAGCAACAAGTGAGCATCGTCACGGACCTCTCGCTCTCTTGATCTCTCTTTCTCTCTCCGTGTTCCTTTCTTCGTCTTCTATTCAGACCCACCTTCTCGTCCGCGTCTTCTCCTCCCCCCTCACCCCTCTCGTCGTAGAACCTTCGTCACGTTCCCCGTGACACGATTGGCGATGGCCATTCGGATCCTCTGTCCTGCAACTTTTCCAGCGAATTTAATCGTAGGTAAGACGACTCTGATGGATGTTGGTTATTGCGAGAGTGAAACATCTTGGGACCATGATTCAGGAGGTTTTATCGAGTTAGATTGTCGAGAGTCATGGCGGCGTTGACGCAACGTTTTCATTCGTAATTCCGTTTGATCGACTTGCGTTATGAAGTTCTCAGTAGTGGAGGGAATTTTAAATTTCTTTTTCTTCTTGTCGTTGCGTCTTTTGTCTAGATTCTGTCTTCTGGTTTTATGAAACTCGGAGAAGTTTCATTTGTAACATTATTATTTTATTAATATCGATGTTGGGATAGAAATAAATTATTCCTCTTGGTCCTTGATTGGCACTCTGATAGCTTCTGAGAGAATCGAGTTCTTTCTCGTAATTCTTGGAAGTGTCTGTGCGTGCTTCAGCCTCGATTTATCAGATTGAAAAAAAAAAGCTTAGGGAGTTGCATACGTTTTGTTGTCAGACTTGCGACGCACAGAGTGTCCGATTGGTAGAGACATAGATACTATACTTGGGAACTTTCGCTAATTGCGGCACGTTAGACTCGGTAAAAAGATCCTCCTTCGATCGTCGATCGAGGAAACCGATTCTACCTGTCCTACCGGTGCTGATTTCACTTGGGACTCATTAACACGTCCCGTAATTGGATGTACCGTTGTAATTGCGAGTCACGTGAACGCAGACTGGAATCTGGTCTTCTGCCAGACTTTTAAAAATATTCGCTGACCCGTTATAACTAGAGTTTCAACCTTTTTTACCTTCTGCCGTGTCCATCGATCAGTCACCTCGTGTAGATTCATTTTCGATCGGTATTTTCTGGTCTTATCGACTCTGTTAAATTCTTTTTTCCTTTTTGCCTTTTTTTAATGCTACACGCGTAATTTACACTAATTCGTAGCCGATGGTGAAATTCTTGGTCGCGATACAATCGTCAAGAATCAGTCGTAATCGAAGACTGAAGGATTTTAATATCGAAATGGAAGTAAATGCAAAAAATTTGGAGCCCCCTGTAGTTTAAAATTTCAGAAAACGGAATTAAAGAAAAAATTATTGGAAGCATTAAAAAGCGATGCAAAGTTTTACAAATTAGTTTTACATAATGATCGAAGACCTTGGCGCAAAATCCAGGCAAATCTAGATTCTGAAAGTTGTAGAAAAAAAAAAAAAAAGAACTGAATCATCTCTCACTTTTGAAAAAAATGTAAGCAAATTGTTCAGTTCTTCAGCAGCAAAGCGTTAAAAATTAATGGGAAGATCAGGAGCGTAAATAACCGAGAAAACGATGAGACGACGTAGGATTACGTTAACGGTACTTGCGTAAAGCTAAAGGTTAAAAAAAAAAAAAAAAAAATATCGCGTCGCATCGATACTTTGCGTCCCACGTGCCACTAAAATATTAATAATTGGATGTTTATTAACGCGATTCCTCCAAAGACTGATAAATTCCCCGGGTTGGATCTCGATTTACGCCGCGTCGCGGACAACATCCACTTTTTACGCATTTATTCCTGAACGAACGAACGAACGAACGAACGAATAATCCCGGCGAAACACAATTTTAAGCAAACACCCAGCCCTCATTATTTATGACCACTAGACGCGGCTGCAATAAAAATAATGATGTTGCGCCCGGCGACCGGTGCCTCGCGCGAGAATCAATGAAGCAATTAAATTGATAAGTTTGCCTCGTTATATTTTCATTCTTTTGTCGCAGTAATCAAACTGTAAAATTATGCCCCGCGCGTAATTTCTCTCGTTTTCTCCCTCGCGCGCTTCGCTTTTCGACGAGAAACTTAGAATTTTAATTAGAATTGTTACACCGTACGCTGTATATTCATTTCGTTCCCCTTTCGGACGTGTGAACGTGTTCGGTTTTGCACGGATGATTAAAAAAAAAAAAAAAAAAAAAACAAAAGAAAGAAAACTCTTTACTCTAATTATACAACCTTTTTGTAATTTCGATCTCACGGAGAGTTTCCAAGGAGAGACCTTTTTTTCTCTCTCTCCCTCTCTCCCCCGTTCGCTCGTTTAGCAATTTTTGACTTCGACAAAGTCGTATTATGTACGTCCTTGAGCATTCAAGGTAGACACGAAGGGTTGGAAAAGGGGTGCAACCGCAAGCCGGGTGCACATGCACGCTCTCCATCGAGAGCGGTTTCGCACTTTTCACGCTTTCGTCTCTCGCGTCGATGCTTCTCGATTTAACGATCTCTGCATCGCGCGACGAGTCTTTTCAATTTCGTTTATCGTTTATCACACGGCATCATCGAAACAGTATCGAAACTGTTGCTTTTTATTTGTTGGAAGTATTCTTTTTTTTTTTTATTTATTAAAATTAAAGGCTTGGTAGACTGTGGATTTTTTGTGCAAATTTACATCTACGAATGCAAGGAACGAAATAGAATACAAATTGTCTTATCTATGAATTTTTACGTATATTCTATTTTATTCTAATTATAAAAATCCGCAATCTAGCCTGACATTCATATTTAAACGTAATGTGAATTTTATCGTTACCGATATTCAAATTGAGAAACGTTGGAGTCTGTGCTTAACGTAAAAAAAGGATGATTTTTTGTCTTGATACTTTTCAAGTGATGCATCATCAATTGCATATCGCGACGATTATGATGTACCAAAAATACAAAGTACCCGAATAGAAAGTAGTATACGTGTAATTTATTACAACATTTAACGGGTGCAATAATATTTCCTCTCGGTTCTGTTTGCTTGTCTTTAAACACCACAATCGAATTATATACACGCACAACATATACACTGATACAATACATCGCGACGAATTAGCTCAAATTTTATCAGTCCCTGCTTGCATGTTCTCGATCTAAGATCTACCTTGTCACAGAGAGAGATATTTCATTTCCCTACAAATATCTTTACTTTGTTGTATATGCACGTAGCAATTTAATTTGACTAATGGCGGCATTACTTAATGGTCATAAGAGCCACGACAGGTCTTTCCTTCGAGCTGTTTGAGAAAATAGTCTCGTACACATCGAAGACCTTCGGCTCGCTGTTTAATTGATCTATATCGATAACCGCTTCCGGAAGACGTTTTATACGTTTATTAGCAGCGCGGCAATCTCGATGGCACGCGTTACGAATTCATTAACTCGGCATCGAGATATATTCTGGAGATACTCCGCGGGCCCCGCATACATTATTATCTTGCATCTACCAGTTTTATCGGACGACCGATACCGCGTCTACGAATACCGCGACGGAGGCCACTTAAAATCTTGTTCTTTTCGGCGTTCATCTCTCTCATCTGATTCTCTCACTCCCTCTTTCTTTTTCTCTCGACCGTTCTTTAATTGCCGGCGTTTTAATCGCTGCACGTCATTCCGTTATTGTGGAACAAATTGCTGCATGATTGGCTGTTGCAGCCCTCCCGACTGAAGAAATCCCGCGTTCAAGAAGTCTTGAAAAATAATGCCAATTTTGCCAATTTTCCTAAACGCTGGCCTGGTTTATAGGGGCTGGAACTGAAAGTGCAATTGATTTTGCACCTGTGAATGACATTCTAGAGTTTCACGCGTATTTCATCGAAACGATGGATCTTTTTTTGCCAGACGGTACACTCTTGCACGATAATAATTTATTTATGCCCGTAATTCATCGTAATGACACATTGTAGCTGGAATTACAAAATCCTAAGATGTGTAACGCGTTTAGAAAATTCCACGTTCCGTTCGTGAGCTCTGACAATTATTCGTCTGGGTAATTTGTTGAAGGAATTTTGCGGCAACATTGCGCGCATTGTTGCTCGCAACTGGCATTTACCAGTTGACGTAATCGCCCTTCGCGTGCCTGTTCCAACCACTCTTCAACTCACCCCGCGAATTTTCCATCGAGAAATATTCGACCCGAATATTTACTAACGTAAAAACCCACGTGTTTCTTAAGATTCGCGAATATTAATACAAGTTCGTCGTGTCGTGTGCGTTTTGTTTGCTAAATTTGATAATAACGAGAATAAACGCCGTTATTCAAGAGAAAATCTCTCTCCCCCGTGCATAATTGAAGTGATATTAGTGATATTAATAATTCTTTTCGGTAATGAAGCAAATGAATTTTTCCTAATTAGAAACCATTTAATTATCCTGTTTTTCAATTGTATAAATTATACGGTTCTGTGTGATTTCGAACTTTCCTTTTTAATATTGTTAATATTATTGTAATGTCGTAGCATTAATATTATTGTATTATTATAGGATATTTAATATTTATATATATCAGTAATAATTAACAGTAATTATTATAATAATAATTGACAGTTAATATTATTACAACATATTTATTAAAGATGCAAAAATATTCAAAAATGTGTAAAATATCTGGAGCGTGATAATTATCACGATATCTGTTTAGTATTTAGTATTTAGTATTTAGAATGAAATGAATCTCATTGTCTATTTCGCATTCGCGAAAGTTTGAATTTAAATCTGATACAGAATATTCAGTAAAGGAGAGTCTGAAGTATTCAATAAAGGAAGCATCTAATGCTACTTAACATAGTATCAATTCAAACCTCCCACTGCTATGCTAATCGTGAATTAAACTATCAATAATTACAATTGAGTATAATTCGAAACTGTCCACCGAGCTTGAAGCAAAAATCAATTAGCAAAAATTATCGCGTAAGAAAATCTCGGTGTAATTTTAAACTTTTCGCTCTTCAAATCTCAATGAACAAACCCGGCGTGATTTCGTTGCTCGAAATGCCACGATACTTTCCATTCGGACGGACTCCACTCGCGAGCTTCAGTCGCTAATAACCATCAAAGGAATCATCGATCAGACTCGATCTCCTCGTCCTTTAACGTTCGTAACGTCATTTGTTGCTCTTGAATCGGCGATTATGCGACGAAAGGTGAACGAAGGACAGAACGATAGAACGATGTCTTCGATTGGCCGTGATGCAAAAGACTGGCGGCTACTTTTGCATCGCCCTGTAGCCAGCAACCCCCGGGGGTGGTAGGCGGAGGATGGGGCTGCGGCGGGCGTTTTTCAAATAATTACATCGAGCTGCGGTGGTGGTGGGTCGCCATGGCAACCGCAGTGCCTTCAGCATCCTACGACTGAAAGCAACCGGGCAACCGTGCGATGCAACCCGGTTCTCTCTTCCCTTGGTTCGTACTTCGGTGCTAGTTGCGAACGTTTCCCTGGACCATTTGTGTTTCAACAGAACGTTACGATGCTGGATCCGGCAAACCGAGCGTGGATTACCAATCCATCAACGTAATAATCGATGATTATCGACGGGGACAATACTCTATCGACTCTGGCTGGTCTAACTTTTGATGATTTTTTCTAATATTTTTTTTTACTCTCGTATCACTCTGTGGATAGATATTAATTGTATAATTTGGTGGATGATTATATAGATATGGAGAGTAACAGGAGAGTGTAATTGATATGGGTTAATAGCTACAAATTGCAGCACTTATATACGTTCGTTAAAAAATTGACAGTCAGTTGATCGATGTTCTCATTGTGGAAAGACAGTTTTTGCTTTTGAATGAGAGAGAGAGAGAGAGAGAGAGAGAGAGAGAGAGAGAGAGAGAGAGAGAGAGAGAGAGGTTTCTACGCGAGGCTTTTTTTTTTATTAGATATTTAGCAAAATTGCTTCTAACGCTGACAATGAGAAATTTCGTATTGTCGAATGGAAGATTCGCGAATTTTGAAGCGCAGGTAAAACAGACATTCGTTTCGAAGGAACTTTTGATTACAGAGACGAGGTATTTAATGCGACCGGTCCATCTTTATTGATTTCCTGATTTTCATGTCATTTGGCTGGCTAAGAGGAAGTCAATTCGTTTTATGTATGTCTGTTTCTCTGAAGACTTTCCCAGTGGGTAATTCACGAATTTTTAGTCGAATGTTGAAAGTAAATGAAAACTAGGTGTTCCATTATGTAAATACGATGAAAATATAAGTTGATTGCAGAATATCGTGTAATAAAGGTGCAGGTCGAGGGAAATGTAATTTTTATTTAACTTCATAAGATAATATTAAAGCGAAATCACCAACAGCTTTTATGAGAGCGTGTTCCTCATTTATTATAATAGTCTTCGTGTCTAGTGATCGTGAGATATATTCAGCTTATTATTTTAGTTTTCTAAAGCATTGAACTGCCAGTATTAACAAAATTTAACGAGTTACGAGAGACCAGTGTTAACCAATTCTTTGGTACGCACGTAGCTCTGCTACAGTTTTTACAATTTTTTAACATACTAATGCTGCAATTTGTATGTCAGTTTTACAAATTACAAATTCATTGGTTCTATTGTAAAAAATAGTAAAATTGTAGATAGGAATGGAAATGTATAATCTAAACTTTGTTATTCTTCAATCCGCCAGTATCACGAGTCAGCAAATGATCATGCAAATAACAAGTTTAAGACATCTGAATTGTCTCATTGATCGTAAAAACACTGAATGAAGATCTACAGTCTACAGTTTATTTTTACTTACGCAAATTACACAAATTTCGCTAATTTCAGATTGAAAAATAACCAAATTATTAAAATTAATAACTTTTGTTGTACGAAAGGGCCCCGATAGAGACCGCAGTCCTTATTTCACTCATCCAACTCGATAAACCACATAACTTCGTCAGAATATGCATCACGAGGTCTCCAATTACACTTGTTGCCAACGTCCATTTCGAATTGTGTCATTCTAATTTCAACTGATTAGGATAATCCTCCCAACGAGGAACACTATTAGATCAACTCCTAAAATGACGTAGAACGACCATCATCTCTCTCTCTCTCTCTCTCTCTCTCTCTCTCTCTCTCTCTCTCTCTTTCTACGTGGGAGAAAAAACGATTTTCCTATTTTCTTTTTTCTTTCTTTCTTTCTTTTTTTTTTTTTT
>NW_025110700.1:0-48496 GCF_011392965.1 Frieseomelitta varia
TTATGATTATTATGAAAATTGAATATACCATCCCTGGTAAAACTAGCTTACTAGAGTTTGCTCTGTTTATAAATTATATTTCATAAACGATGACAGATAGGACATATATTTATATGACTTTGTTTCATTATTCTCAGGCGTGCAATCAGCTCCCGAAGTGGGTCGGTTTCGCAAGTAACGAAACATCCTGTATATTACACCTTAATGTAATTATAGAAACACAGAGCAACGTGTTTGCAGATTCTCAAGTCCCCAGAGGACAGACCAATCAACCAAAAACCACCAATTTTCAGTCAGCGCAAACATTTCCTGATCTCCCTTTCTGACAACTTTTCCAAACAGATCGGCCAGAAAGAACAGGCAGCGAGAAACTGTTCGCAGTGAGAACACGCAGCAACGTTAACGACCGTGTACCGGGCACACAAGAGTATTTGATCAACGACGCTGGCGTGCAATTAGGGACGCTCGAAAGTGTCGTCGATGTAAAAGCCAAGACGAATCCTCGCGGGTTTTAATTAAACTGAGTTGCGCCCGGTTCCATCTTTGAGGCGCGGATGTTCCGAGGGTGGATGTCTCTCAACGAAATGGGAGGGGATGGGAAAAAAAAAGAAGAGAGAACATGTCAAAATAAAAAAGAAAAAAATATGCACGAGCGAATGAGGAAGAGGAAGAAACGCGAGAATGTGTGTAAGAGAGAGAGAGAGAGAGAGAGAGAGAGAGAGAGAGAGAGAGAGAAAGTGGGTAACATTGCAAAAACACCTGAGTCGAGACCGGTTCACGATATCCACTACCTGACGCCAAACAATACATTATTGTGGCTGCACACCCGTGTCAGCTTGCATTCGCGAATGTATACACACGGTACATTTCATTCGCGCCTCTGCTACACATTTCTTTCCCTTTTTTCCTTTCCTTTTCTTTTCTTTTCCTTCGGTGTTAATGTAACGACGATACCGCGGATCGAATGCCGGCCATTGTCTCTCTCTCTCTCTCTCTCTCTTGATCATTCTCCCCAGGCGCGATACGCCGTTACGTTTCCGCGCGTTGCAACTTGCATTATGCTATCTCGAGAATTCAGGAGGACGAGTATGGAGGGCGAATATATGTAGAATGCATCGCGTATTTGCACCCTTTTGTCCTAGAAATCTCGGAGCATGTACTATGTTTTGGAAACGTGGTACTCAATGGTAATAAATATGAACTGTAAACTATATACGATAAAGGCAACATTTGCAGTGTAAGTTATGATTGTGATATGTATAAAACTATAAATTACATGCGCAATGTGCGATGTATAATGTAAATTGTTGCATTTACGTTAAATACAATATATACAATACAATTGAGTACAATAAGTAAAAAATGTATTTTATACGATAGAGGCTCTGTTAATACGTTAGTATATTGTGTTACATATTGCATTATCATATTACACAATACGTTTATTATGTTACGTTTGAATTTAAATTTAATTTAATTTAAATTAAAGTGAAAAGCAATAAATATAAAACGTACAGACATTTTATTGTATATTAATATATTAGTAATATAATATATTAATATATTGTACTATATATAGTATTATTATATTATTGTATCGTATTATATTGTATTATAAAATACGTACACATGATGATCCACAACAAGTACTGAATATTAAAAATAAAAGATTCCTTTATTTCTATTTTCTTCTCTTTCTTCAACCTGCTAACTGGGCCATTTCTCGGTTAAGAACTTTAAATATTGCTATTAAACAGTTGCAAAAAATTCATTCACTTCGACCAGACCCGTTTTAATTTCAACATGAATATTCGTGAGTTCAATAAATTTGTTTTTCAACAAGAATAAATAATCCTCGGGGAGACAAATTATTTCGTCGAAAATATCGATAACACGTCCCTCTTTAATTAATATTCTAGCCTAGGATATTTTTTAATAAGGTTGAATGCCAAATTGAAAAGATAGAAGAATAGAAAACGAGAAACTAATTTCCAATGACTCAGAATTTGTACGAAAGCTCCAAAAAAAAAAAAAAAAAAAGAAAAAGAAAAAATCTAAACAAAACGATCGATCAAACAGCGACAGCAATTTCGTAGTTCCAAACGATCGTAAATATCCTCGAATATTTAACGACGTAGCGGATTAAGGTGAAGAAGAAGAAAAAGGCGAAACTGCGACGTCTCTAACGATCGTCGTTTTCTCTCCTAGCTTGCTGCGATTTAACGCGATTCGTTCTGTGTTGTGCCCCACGAAACGTTCAGTGCGAACGAACTGAAAGGCGAGAGGAAAAGCTGTGAATGTTCCTCTCATCGTGAATAGATCGCACTCACCGCGTTGTGCGTATTTAGAGCGTGCTGTCAACTTCTTGTCGACTTGAACTTTAAAAGAAACCTCCCCTGCTTTAGAGAGACAAATGCTGCCAAATACGTACCTGAAACAGAAAGAAGAAAAGATTTCGCGTTAGCTGTATCCTCGAACGTTCAATTTTGCTTGTTTGCGTGACATTTCATTTTTTTTTTTTTTTTTTTTTTTTTCGGGGAAAAAAATTTTTTTTTTAAATGGAAACTTTTGTTTTTTTTTTTTTTTTTTTTTTTTTTTTTTTATCGAGGAACAAATATTTTCGAAATAAACATTTTCCCCGGGAAAATACGCAGCACGATTAGACGAATAAGAAATTACAACCGATCTGGTATTTCATCGTTGTCAAAAATTAAAATTAATGCTGTTATTGTCCATCTCAATTGCCGTGTGCTCCGTCTCCAATTTTTCAATTTTTCTTTTCTTTTTTTCTTTTTTCATCGCCAAACTTTGTCACGAAGAGGGTTTTTTTTTTTTTCTTTTTAATTTTCTGGAGTAAAAGATATTTACTCGCGCGAGGCGAAACGAACGAACACAGCACGCAGATTCTACAGTAAATCCAAAGCATATCCAAAGTTGATCAATGTCGTGTTCTCGACGATTTGTGTAACTCTTGTAAAGTCGAGGCAGTCCTAGTCAAATACGGGGACGTAAGGTACTCGACAGACCACTCAATATACAGGGTGTTTCGTCTAACTGAGTGCAGTGAAATATCTCGGAATGTGTTGAAGCTACGTAGAAAAAAATGTTTATACAAAAGCTGTTCAGTATAAAAAGATGTCTCACGTAGTATTAACAATTTTTTCATTCGTACAATGGCGGAGGATATTTCAAGGTAAACTTGCCTTTTTTTTAAATCAGACCATACATTTTCTTATTCGTATTACGGTAGCTGGTTTCAATACGAATCCAACTACCTATAATGGTTGTACCTAGGCTAGTTGGCCTATACTAGGGATGGTACATTCAATTTTCATAATAATCATAATTGGGATGAAGGAAACCCACATGTTATTGTGCATTCAAGACATCAACACCAGTTTAGTTTAAAGGTATGGACAGGAATAATTGATAAATTTTTAATTGGACCTTTTTCTCTTGATGGGAAATTAACAGGCACAAAGCACGTTGATTTTTTGAGCACGCGTTTACACGAAATATCAGAGGAAGTTCCAGTCGATATTAGACTTCGTATGCGGTTTACGCATGATAGAGCTCCGCCGCATTTTAGCCGAGTTGCAAGGCAATTTTTCAATCAACACTTTGCAAATAAATGGATTGGTCGTGGAGGTTCTATTGCACGGTCTGCTCGTTCTCCGGATTTGAATCCATTAGATTTTCATTTGTGGGGACATTTAAAATCTATTGTACACGCAACATCGATTGAACATGCTGAAATACTACGAAATAGAGTAGAGCAAGGCTTCCGAGAAATTCGAGAAACACCATGATTGATAGAGAGAGTAACCAGATCGATGACAAGACGCGTGCAGGCTTGTCTTCGAATGCAAGGTGGTCATTTTCGAGCATCTTTTGCAAAAGTAATTAAAACAGAAAATTCATTATATCTCATAAACGAGGACAAATTTATGTGACTTTTTTTCATTATTCTCAGGCGTACAATCAGCTGCCGAAGTGGGTTCCACAAGTTACGAAACACCCTGTATATATGTAACAATTCGTAAGACCACTCGATGGTAGCAACAATTCGTAGCAAACAGATTGGGAAGCATCCACGGTGCAACTAATTCCTCCGTCAATACGATTTGCGTTATCAGTGCCGCAAGACTCTCCCCGCTAATTCTCAAGCAGCTCGAGCCCTCTCGAGCCCTGCTCGGCCTTCTCTCGCCGACCCTTATCTTCGAGTGGAAAGTGGCGAGGAGGCGCGGTGCCAGCTCGGCCCGATGCTTTTCCAATAAGCTGCTGAAATTCTGTACGAAAGATAGGTTCGAAAACTGAGGGGAGGAGGGGGGGGAGGGAGGGGGAGGGATCTCGCCGAGGCAAGGGTGCATTTGGGTTCGAAAAGGTAAGAAAAGAAAAGAATCGGAAAGGTAGAAAAGGGGTGGCTCGGGGGACTTGAATAATGCACCATGCGTATATCCTTCGTCCGACTTTCGTTCGTGTCTTTGAACTTTCGACAACAGCGGGGAATCAGCTTTCGCGAATTTCCCATCTCCTTCCGAGTCTGTTCTAATCCCCTCCCGTGGCTGTCGACTCTTGTCAGACGATCGATCGATCATGGTATTTAATGAAATTTTCCTGCACATTGTACATTTATCATTCTAATGTGTTTGTTATATGTTGTATCAATTTTATTATTTTAATGTATTTATTATAAATGTACGAATTTTATTATTTCAACGTGTTTATTATAAATGTACTAATTTTATCGTTTATTATTTTAATGTGTTTATTATAAATGTACTAAGTTTATTATTTTAACAAATTTTATTATTTTAACGTGTTTATTATAAATGTACTAATTTTATTATTTTAGCCTGTTTATTATAAATGTATTAATTTTATTATTTTAATATGTTTATTATAAATGTATCAATTTTATTATTTTAATGTATTTATTATAAATGCACTAATTTTATTATTTTAATATGTTTATTATAAATGTATCAATTTTATTATTTTAATGTGTTTATTATAAATGTATCAATTTTATTATTTTAATATGTTTATTACAAATGTACTAAAAGTTTATTATTTTAACGTGTTTATTATAAATGTACTAATTTTATTATTTTATCCTGTTTATTATAAATGTATTAATTTTATTATTTCAATATGTTTATTATAAATGTATCAATTTTATTATTTTAATGTGTTTATTATAAATGTATCAATTTTATTATTTTAATGTGTTTATTATAAATGTACCAATTTTATTATTTTAACGTTTTATTATAAATGTATCAATTTTATTATTTTAATGTGTTTATTATAAATGTACTAAGTTTATTACTTTAACGTATTTATTATAAATGTACTAATTTTATTATTTTATCCTGTTTATTATGAATGTATTAATTTTATTATTTTAATGTATTACTTTTTTTTTCTTTTTGTATTCTAGTAGACGTCGTATATTTTCCCAGATTTTGTCCTGATGACTGATACTTGAACTAATTTTGACAAGGATTTAATAGTTGTTGACTCCTGATGAACAAGGTCTTTAATGAAATTTCTTGCATTTTAAATTTGTATCATCATTGCTGTTTTCTTTTTTTTTTTTTTTTTTATTCGAATAGACATTCTTAGTAGAGTTCTTTTCAAATTTAAAAATGTGCGAAACAAAAACTAACTTTGACAAGGATTTAATTGTGGCAAGTAGTCTTTACGAGGGAAAGAGAGAGAATTGTCGATCGGAAATATCGATCGGAGCTCTCCATTTTCCGAAATGAGTTAATGATGGTTGTCTGTGTTCTGACACGTGCAAAAATTTGAGCCTCTTTAATCGGAAAACAGCAAGCCGACGCGAGACAAGAGAGGCAATAAAGTTTATGAGAAATGTTTAGTGGCACGGTAAACACCGACATAGTAAAGAGAGAGAAAGAGAGAGGTGAACACGATGCCGTGCGTATCGATGGCTTTGTGAATTTAAGTGCTCTCGTATTTATGTACCTACAAATTATACAGGACACTGTGAAATGTTCGGCACCGAGCCATACATAAATCGACGGTGCTCGTTCTCTCGAGAGATGCTGTAAATTCAGAAAGCATTATCGATTGATCTTGCCACCAGGATCACCACCAGTCGACCCGCCCCGGTTATGCTAATGGCGCATTAATTTGGCCCCAAGTTCCGTGCGTGTTTCGAGGTGTACGCAGGAGAAAAATTTTCTCACGACTTTCGATATCTCTAAGGAGATATTTAATCCGAAATCGAAACGAATGGAAAAGCAAATGTACAGAGTGATTCGCGCAACTTGCACGTCTGAAGCGACTTTCAAATTACGTGTCTAGTGAAGAATACGAGAACTGCATGACTTTGAAGCAGGCAAAGCATGGCGTGTCAATTTTTTATGCGTGTTGAGAGAGAAAAAACAGACGAAGAATCGATATTTATTTTTAAGAAATAAACCATCACCAGGTGGCTTTCTTTAAAATTGATCTTTATGTTATTCTAATTGAAAAAACAATTATTGAATTGAAAAATCAACACCATCAAGTGTGAGACAGTGACGAATTTTGGCCATTATTAACTAATCAAATTAAGAGAGCAGAGGAACTCGAAGGTTCTTTTCCTTAAAAAAGAAATCGATATTTATTTAAAAAAAGGAAAAACCATACGTGCTTCAAAACTAAGTTAATTCCTGGATACTATGAGAAATCAATATCAATTGATCGTAATAATAACCAAATTCTGACCGCCATTAACCTTTTGCGCAAGTAACTGGTTCGCGGACCATAACGAGTGACCAAACCGTACACAATGATTCGTCTTTCTTTTGAATAAAAATATAATAAATAAATTTATCATTTGTTTCGCCTGGTTTATATTTCAATATACTTAGAACTGAGAAAATATTGCAATCTTTGGGCCAAATATTCTCGACGCGCGTGGTTAATCAATCGAAATTGGCCATCGTTGATCAAAAATTCAGAACAAACGCTGGACATCGTCGCCATCTGCGATTCTTTAAAACTAAATTATAGCCCCTGCGTACTGTAAAAAAAAAAAAAAAAAAAAAACCAGCAGTAACCGAATTCCGACCACCGAACTAATCAACCGAAATTGGAAAACAAAATCGTCGAGGATGAAAAGAATCGACAATCATTTTTCGAAACGCTCGAGAGTGAAAATTGATCCGTGCGTGCTCCAAGAATCGACATCTGCCGTTTCGAGCGTCGCGTTTAGGTAACGAACATCGGAACCACCGACGAGCTAATCGAGGTCGGAGGCAGACGGGACGGTTCGTTCGTCCAGAAAGAAGGAAACACAAGGGGGATCGATATGTATTCTTAAAGACCAGGAACGTGGCTAGCTGCCTCTCTCCGTTCCTCTCCGAGCTCTGCAGGTCTAGCTCCGCGATCTCCAGATGGGCTTGTTAAGCATTGCCGGGAGAAAACAGAAAGCCCGGGACCCTTCCCCTCTCTCTCTCTCTCTCTCTCTCTCTCTCTCTCTCTCTCTCTCTCTCTCTCTCTCTCTCTCTCTCTGTCCCTCGTGGCAAATGGTACGAGAGCGCCGAGCAACAAGGTTCCGCGGAGCAGCTGTCGTTTTCACAGTAAAAACCGAGAGAGGCAGCCAAGACGCGGGAGCATCTGCATAGAACCGAGAATACAGCTTGTATCTCGGAGGGGGGGGGAGAAAAGGGGAGGGGAGGGAGAGCTATGGAAGGAACTTTGCCACCTATGAATAACATCGAGGTGTTTCAACGCGACCTGACGCGTTTCACGCACTTGCGAACCGCCACCCACGCTCGATTTCCTCGTCACCGTCGGAGATAACAGTCCTGGATTCACCGTATGCATGGAACGTCTTACTTCGAAATAACTGGTTGCGCGTCGTGAGTAAGTGAGACACACACGCAGACACATAGTGTCGCAGACGTGTTTCCGAAAACTAGCGTACGTGTGATAACAATATTGGCGTTGGATTCCGTGTCAAAGGAACGAACTTGTAACTAGTATAGTATAATTTTTGGAGTGTTTTATTCTACGTTGAGAGGTCTCTGTCTATAGTCGTCTTTTTATAGTTATTTTAAAATAATATGGTATATAATAGTCTTTCTAGAGTGGGAAACGAATATGTAATAGTATATAATAGTCTTTAATAGCCATATAGTATATTTTAGTATAGCTATATAGTATATTTTAATATATGCTACATAGTATATTTTAGTATATGCTACATAGTATATTTTAGTATATTTTAGTATATGCTATATAGTATATTTTAGTATATGCTACGTAGTATATTTTAGTATATGCTATATAGTATATTGTAGTACATGCTATATAGTATATTGTAGTACATGCTATATAGTATATTTTGGTATATGCCACATAGTATATTTTAGTATATGCTACATAGTATATTTTAGTATATGCTACATAGTATATTTTAGTATATGTTATATAGTATATTTTAGTATATGTTATATAGTATATTGTAGTACATGCTATATAGTATATTTTAGTATATGCCACATAGTATATTTTAATACTAAAATATACTAAAATATACTATATAGTATATTTGGTTATAGCCAAATAGTATATAATAGCCAAGGTCTCCAGTCTCTTCTTATAGCTATGTCTTTTTATGTTAGTTATGTTCGAAGAAAGGGGAAGAAGCGTAGATTAATCACTATGAACAAGTGTTCGCCGGTCGCTTTACGAGTATTATTAGCAACAACTTGTTTATAAATTGAGCTATGTTTATAAATTGTTGTTACGTTCGTAAATTACTAGCGTGTACAATAAAACAATTTTACTCTAACATCTCTATTTTGTGGTTGTTCAAAAAATATCGTGCATATGTATAAATAATTTCCTTCGTAAACATAGTAATATACAATAAAATAATTTCACTTTATACATTTTTATTTTGTGGTCGTTTAGGAGATATTCTATATACGTTTACAAACACATTAATGTACACACTAAAATAATTCTACAATATTACTAGACAAATCGAAAATGTCTCCTAGCTTCTATTATTTTATATAAACATACACCGAATGGAAAGTTTGTTAGACAGAAAAGACGCTTGTTTTATCCTCGCCTTCGACGACTGGAGGATAGTTTCGCGAAGAATGTTCGCACGTCCGCACAATCTGCAAGAAACAGCGTTTTTCACCACGAGCAAGGAAGAAATCACAGGTAGAAACTAAGTAAAAAGTATCCATCGATGAAACGAGAAGGAGGCTGAAGAAAAAGAAGAACGAAAGATGTTCTCCGCCGTGGCGTCAACTGTCCGCCATTTTGTCCAAAGGATGGTAACCTTTGGCAAGCAACGAGACGAGTTACGAGGAACAGGAGGAGACGATCGCGGAAACGCTTCGATTCCCTTCATTTTCGTTCAAATCCTCCTGGAACGGATTAAACTGAAGTGCCGGTGAGATTCAATTTGAAACGAGGAGGGAGGGAGGGGGGCGGGGGGCGAAAGGAAAAATAACGGGCCGTGCTCTCCCGTGGGAAACGAATGGAGAAATAACAATATCCCGACGAGAGTCGGAAGTAACTTCGCGTGTCGTTAATTCTCATTGTGCTTATTTCGGAGAGGTATGGGAGGGATTAACGTAGTTCCAAATAAATACCGAACGAAAAAGCTATGGCGAATGGATTAATACCGATATCCATTTCTCTCGTGGAGGATCTCTCGTGGAAACGGTCGTCCGGTATAGAGAGAGAGAGAGAGAGAGAGAGAGAGAGAGAGAGAGAGGAGGAGGATATAAATTGGTTATTTATGAACTCGGAAACGCCTGAAATCCGAAAGGTCCAGGTGAACCTACGAGGCACCACCTGCTGCCTTCGGGGGCCACCATGAGCCACGTAGACCACGTGGGTCTCTCTCTCACTCTTTCTCTCTCTCTCTCTCTCTCTCTCTCTTGTCCAGAGATTCGTGAAAAACTGCCCCGAACCCTCGTCTCGGGCGTCGAACACCTGCACGCCGAAAATTACTTGGCAAATATCGCAACTGTCCACGGAAATGGACTGTTCTCGTTCTCTATGAAACCGATCCTTCTTCCTACGCGAGATTTGCGCCCCTCCGTGCAGAAACGTACGTATGATCGATCGTTTCGTGGACTCTGTACAACGTTTCTTTACGTCTGCAAGGAATAACCTAACCTAGCTGCTATTATTGTTATCGTCTCGCGATTGCATTCAGTGCCCGAGTTCCTTTCGCCCTTCTTTCATTTAAACTTGGAATCATTCTAGTGTGAAATTTTTCATCGCTCGAGCTTGTTGTTGTTATTGTTATTATTGTTGATTTGGAATTTGGAAATATCATCATTGTCGATTTATTAACTGTTGTTAATTCAGAATTGTTCTAGGAGGAAATTTTTATCTTTCAAGCTCGTTGCTGTTATTATTAATTTAGAATTTAGAATTTGGAAATATTGTCATTATCAATTTATTGTTGTTCATTTAGAATTATTCGAGTAAGAAATGTTATTACTGTTACTTCACAATAAATATTTCAATTAATTATTTTAAATTATTTTAAAATATTTTAATAATATTATTCAATATTAATTAATATTAATTGATCAATGTTATTTTATCTTACAATTCTAGTAAGAATTGTTATTACTGCTAATTTAGAATTTAGAATTAGAAAATATTGTCATTATCAATTTATTGTTGTTAATTTAAAATTATTCGAGTAAGAAATGTTATTATTATTACTTCACAATAAATATTTCAATTATTTTAAATTATTTTAAAATATTTTAATAATATTATTTAATATTAATTAATATTATTCCATCAATGTTATTTCATCTTACAATTCTAATAAGAATTGTTATTATTGCTAATTTAGAATTTAGAATTTGGAAATATTGTCATTATCAATTTATTGTTGTTAATTTAGAATTATTCGAGTAAGAAATGTTATTGTTGTTACTTCACAATAAATATTTCAATTAATTGTTTTAAATTATTTTAAAATATTTTAATAATATTATTTAATATTAATTAATATTAATTCATCAATGTTATTTCATCTTACAATTCTAGTAAGAATTGTTATTACTGCTAATTTAGAATTTAGAATTTGGAAATATTGTCATTATCAATTTATTGTTGTTAATTTAGAATTATTCGAGTAAGAAATGTTATTGTTGTTACTTCACAATAAATATTTCAATTAATTGTTTTAAATTATTTTAAAATATTTTAATAATATTATTTAATATTAATTAATATTAATTCATCAATGTTATTTCATCTTACAATTCTAGTAAGAATTGTTATTACTGCTAATTTAGAATTTAGAATTTGGAAATATTGTCATTATCAATTTATTGTTGTTAATTTAGAATTATTCGAGTAAGAAATGTTATTACTGTTACTTCACAATAAATATTTCAATTAATTATTTTAAATTATTTTAAAATATTTTAATATTATTCAATATTAATTAATATTAATTCATCAATGTTATTTCATCTTACAATTCTAGTAAGAATTGTTATTATTACTAATTTAGAATTTAGTATTTGGAAATTCTGAATTCAACTGTAATTAATTCAGAATTACTCTGTAAAAAATTTGTATCCTTCGGGTTTGTCGCTATTGTTATTAATTTACCATTATTGCCATTAATATTGTTACTATTTTACAATTATTATGAATTTAGAATTTTTGTCTATTATTGTTAATTTATCTTATATAATTCTGTTCAACAAAAATCGCGGTAATGGCACAACTTTATGTAAAAGATGTGAAAGCACGTTTTATCGGCGTATTTTCCTCGCATTCCACGAGGACAGTATCGGACGGAGAAGATGGAGCTGCATCGAGCGAGGGCTGTGCTTTCCCCTAGGATTTTTACACGAACCGTGAACAATTATTGCGCGAGAATGAAAGATAAGACGTTTCTTTCTGTTCGAGCGAAAAACTGCCTCGGGACTGAGCCTCAGCTTCGAATCGAATGCTTCTCCATTCGGCAATAACGACAGATTTAATCGCTCGACAGTGAATTAATTTATCCCGTAGACAGAGGCAAAACAAAGCCTCGCCGTAAAGCGAGCTAAGCACCAAGATCGTAATGAAGATATCGATCGTGTTCTCGGACCGTCTTTTTCCTCCTTGTCGTCGATTTCAATCCCCCTTCGTCCTCTTCGTCCCCCCTCCTCTCTTCGCTTTAATTGTCCGCGCGCGCGATTTATCCCTCGCTATCACCGAGTCTCTGTCCCCGCGAAAATATCGGAACGCAGTTAACATTATCAGAAGAGTATCCACGACTCTTGCTCCGTACAGTAATAATTATCATTCGTGCAATTAACAGATACTACAGTGGTGAGATTTTCAGATGCTATTTCAGATACTATCGTAGATCACAGCGTTGTCAATATTCTATTTTATTGTTTCGTTTTTGCAAGCTAATTCGCCTAGATTATATTTGATGTGAATTTATTGTAAATTTCGTAGGAAATTTAACATATAGGCTCAGACCTGATTAACTGCGAGCACACGTGTGAATACAGGTTACCATTGGCGTGGCGATGCTTCTTAGAGCTATTGTGAATATTTTATTTTTCCACTTGGTGCCAATAGTTATTTATGCAGATATTTTGGCGGTTAAGTTCCAGACGAGATGCTACGAGAGGTCGTAACTTCGTAATAGATAATGCATTCATATTCTATTTTATTATGTTATAGCGTGTTAATTTAATAGAAATTTAATGTTGATTCGATAGGACATAATTAATTGGCGCATCACTTCTTACAGCCACTGTGAATTCTAACTACGTTACTCGTTGCCAAAATGTGCATTTGCCAGATATTACAGTGATAAAATTTTCATTTTATTAATTTTTATATATATATATATAATTTACAAAATCCATATTTATTAAGAGATCCAAATAATTTTAAAATAGCAAATCCAATAATTACCCCGTCACGTATTAAGCCAGAATGATATTTTCTTTTTGCTTATTCTATTTTACGATCAATTCCTAATAAATTAAAAGTAATTATATTATTTAAGAGTCATTATATTATTTATATATATTTATATATTATTAATAATATATTAAGAGTAATTATATTATTTATAACAATTTTTATTTTAGAGACACCACGAGAGATCATAACTCACTGCATCAATATTCTATTTTATTATTTTGTTTGCGAGCTAATTACCATAGAAAAAATACCCTTTAATATTAATTTGACAGAAATTTGATATGTTTGCTGCTTACAGCCATTGTGTGAACGCTACATTATTCGTTGCCAAAATGTGCATTTGCCAGATATTACAGTGATAAAATTTTTATTCTATTAATTTTTATACGTATTAATTTACAACATATATATTATATCATTCACACATACCATACTATATCCATTACATCCATATTTATTAAGAGATCCAAATAATTTTTAAAAAAGCAAATTCAATAATTACTCCGTCACGTATGAAACCAGAATGATATTTTCTTTTTGCTTATTCTATTTTACGATCAATTCCTAATAAATTAAGAGTAATTATATTATTTATAACAATTTTTATTTCAGAGAAATCATAACCCACCGCATCAGTAAGCTAATTTCATAGAAATATCCTTTAATATTAATTCGACAGAAATTTGATATGTTTGCTGCTTACAGCCAGTAAAGTTGTGTGAACGTTACATTATTCGTTGGCAAAATATCGAACGCAGCCAACGCCGGGACAAAGTTCATCAAAACATGGATCAATTAAAATAAAAATGTCGATCGGTAAGTTGATAATCGACTCATCCCCAGGGAAAAAACCAAGGGAGAACAATATCGCAATGGGCTGGTCAACGATGGAATAATTAACGCTGCTCAATGACCGTTGTCAATTAAATCGTCCATCGATCATCGATTAATTGGCAGGAAAAGCAATAAACGCGTGGCAGTTGCACGACGGAGGAAACGTTTCAGTTTCAGTACGTACAGCATTGTACAACGTCGCGTTTATTACTTTTCTCTCTCGTCAGAAGCAATATCCCCCTGTGTGTTGCCGCTTTGCGTAACTTCGGCGAGAACTCTTGAACGAAATGAAACGAAGGAAAACCGGGAACCTAGGGGAGAAGGAAAGGAGAAACGGAGAAACAGAGAAATAAAGAGAGAGAGAGAGAGAGAGAAGAGCGAAGGATTCTCCGGATATCGTATTTTCTCGCAATGCATTACACCAGACACACTTTCTCTCTCTCTCTCTCTCTCTCTCTCTCTCTTTCTCTCGTTTCTCTCCGTTTCATCGAGATAGCCGCCCCTTTCGTTGCGTCCTGTGCCTTTCGGGGAGAAACGAGGTTAGGGGAGAATGACTAAGTACGCCGAGGGTGGGTCACACCACCAGGGGTGAAACAGGGGATTCCTGAAATTTCCCTAAGACTGGTTTAACCTCCTTCTAAGACGCTCCTCCAACGACGAGTTTTCTGATAAAGAAAAAAAAAAGAAAAGGAAAGAGAAAAGGAAAGGAGGGAAATTTGCCCCAGATAGAGGGTGAAGAACGAAGAATTTTAGTGAAACGAGAATTTTCTTGGATAAAAACTCGAGCATTTTGACGAACCGTGGCGTCCATTGATGTTCCCAAACTGGGACGAATTTCGTGAACCTTTTTTTCGAATACGAATTGTATATTTATCTGAGAGATTTTTCACGTCGAGAATTTATTTCTCTCAAAATTGCAATTTATTTCCTCAGTTTTAAGTATACTTAGCCCAGCCAAAGCAAATAAATAATAAATTACGACGAATTATTGTGACACGGTTCGGTCGCTCGTTATGGTCCGCAATCGGTTGCTAGCGCAAGTGGTTAAATACACAATATATATATATATATATATATATTTTGTGTATTTATATATATTTATTTGATGATTTTTTTATATATTAATTTATAATTGATGATTTATAATATATTAATTTAATATTATTTATATTTTGATGATTTTACATATATTTTTATATATATATATATATTTATCTGACGATTCTTTTGAGCGAATTAAATATAGTACGATCGAATGAAACAGAATAAATATTCAAATAATAATCGTTTCGTCTGCTCTTCTACGACGCGATATATCTCAACTAAAATTCGATCACGAACGATCGCTCGATCGCGAGTTTTTCGCCTGGTTTCCAGTCGCGCCGCAATCACCGTCGAATTTCCTGCGCGACCAGCCTACTTTCCCCCCGGCTGGACGTTCGTTTCGCCGGTGTTTTCGCGTCACCCTGTATTCGAGGGTGGCGAGGGTGGCTGGAAAATCGAGGGGTGGAACAGGGTGACTAACTGCACGAGCACGAGGAGGGTCGCTAAGAGTACTTGCCGCGAATACCAAGTGTCTCTAATACAGGGTGTACCCACGAAATATTTGCGGCACACGGCTCTACTATTGCCAAATAGCTTCTCCCTCTACCCCCCTGCCCCTTTTTCTCGCTTATGCTTTCAACAAGCTCGTGTTCCCGGTTTTTCTTAGAACCGCGCTCAGTAAGCAACCATCATACAAATTATTGTCTCGGCAGATTTGTTTTATTGTGAACATTGGAAAATCGCGTTTTTTTTTTTTTTAATTTTCAGGCAAACGAAGTGAACCACGACCTCTTCTCTTTCAATTTCATCTATGCACGTGCCTGCAACTACGAGGCAGTCTATTTGTAATGACAATGATTCTTGAAGAACGTTTATTACAATTTTGCTTTGCAATTTCGTCGTTAATAAAAATCTTATTCCCTATTCGATTTCATCCACCTGCAACCACGAAGTAATCTATTCATAATAATAATAATTTTTGAAGAACGTTACAATTTCGTCGTCACCTTCTCATTCAAGCAATCTGTTAATAACAATCTCGACAGGATCTGTTTCAGTTTCGATTTTCTATTATTATCGTCTTATCGTATTATTTATTATTATTATCTATTATTATCTAGCTCTAAGCAACAAATTCTCGATCAAGCACAGGCGCTCGAGATTGTCATTTAAAATCATTATGAAAAAAATTTATTATCGTCCATTTAAATTTAAATCGTTCGCGCGGATGGGGAGAATTCGATTGGAAATCACTGTACTCTACTTTCAAACAAACGGAACTATATATTTTACAACCACGGGGTTTCTTTTGAGCACGTTCGATTGTTCGTGCTCTTCAAAAACATTTTTGCCAACGGCGGAACGCAGAATAAAATTGCTGAACGCTTGCTTACAAAGCAACGCTAAGGAAACAAGCACAGATTTATTTCATGGTTAAGGGGCTACTCCAACAATATGGTTCTCAGGCGAGATCCATCAGGGACGTATGTATCAACTGGAGCTGAATGGAGCCATGTAACACAGTGACGGCGAACCTTTTTTTGAGAAGTAGGTCAAATTTTGTTCATTATTTTTTTCAGTACTAGCTCGTGGGTCACTAAGTGAGTGGCGTCACTTGGAAAGGGGGAGGGGAGGATGGTTAAAAACTACTTTCTTTTGGTTCTCACTTTTATAATCCTCTAAAAAGTTTACGTTTCCATTTTGTTTCACAACTTTTTTACTTTTGCAAGTGAAGAGCAAAAAATAAATGTCGACGTCGGAAAATTGATATAAAAGGGGTGACATCGTGCCCAGTCACCCCTGTATTATACATCAGATATATATATACTTTATTCCTTAATATTTTTTATTGTCTGTTCTCTCTTTTATTATATAAAAAAACTAGCAAAGCTACTCATTCTGTGAATGGAATCTAGTGTGTTTTCTTAGTGTTTATTACATCTATTCATAATCGTAAGCGCTATATAAAATTTTTTGGACACAAGAAACTCGTGTAACATTTAAGACTTAAAATACCTATATATGTATACATAATCAAGTCGTAAATCCTCCGTAAAACACAATTATGCATTTAAGCTCTAATCAAACACCTGTAATTTTCTTAACATTTTTTGAAAAGGGGGGTTCGAAAAATAATTAAAATTCTTTTATGTATGTGATGACAAGTTTATAAAAATCAACGCGTGGATCATTTCAAAAAGCCTGCGTGGGTCAGTGTCATAGGTTCGCCATCATTGTCCTAGCACGTGACGAACGCACCACCCTTACGCTCTCCATTCCTCTCCCTCTTTGCCTACGAACTTGTCAACTTCCTCTCTCTCTCTCTCTCTTTCTCTCGAGTTCCG
Organism: Frieseomelitta varia; assembly: GCF_011392965.1. NCBI lineage: Eukaryota > Metazoa > Arthropoda > Insecta > Hymenoptera > Apidae > Frieseomelitta > Frieseomelitta varia. The sequence goes on from NW_025110700.1 coordinate 17,178, forward strand.
GACATCTCGTTCGTTTCCTTTTTTTTTTTTTTTGGAGACTGGACGAGAAAGAATTCTAATTTGCACCGGGTGAATACATTTTCGGTGAAAAAGAAAGAAAACGAGGATATTTAGAGCTGCCCCGCTATCAATTAACGTCCGGTGAAGATTCATCGTGCTCATTCGCCGCGTGTCATTCGTTGTTCGCTGATATAAACGCGTGAAATTGATTTATTAGATAGAGGCTGACGAACGGCTCGTTGGCCGCGTTACTTTGCAGAAAACCGTTGCCCGCGCCGTCGTTAACAACGAGACACACAAGGGACAGTTTCATGAGTCACCCTGTCTCCCAACCCCTGTTTTCCCACCCCTGCAGAAATGCGACTCCTCGAAAACTATGGCAGTTCCAAAGTTATTAGAGATGTATCAATAAATGCGTTCGCACGGTGACGATCCCAAACCACCAATTTGATTGTTATATCTGCTCCTCGTGTATACGTGCTCAATTTTATCATCATTTCATCGTACGCTAAATTGTACGTTACTCGTGAGAGTAATTGGAAATTTGGCTCATAGAAAGCTTTAAATAATTAGTAAAAAAAAAAAAAAAAAAAAGAACTCACTCCTGTAGCTTTCTCTGTTCGAATTATTTCAATATGTGTCCGTCTTTCCTTGTCTATTCGCGATTCTTTCACAATTTATCTTGAATAAAAATTCGCGGATTAAGAAATAAACGAATACACGAGGAATTAATGTAGCGAGCATACATTTTTTATTTGTGTTTCTTTTTATTTTCAATTATTATATACATATGTTAAATGTGTTTGTTCTTTAAAAAAAAGGGAAACGAATACACGAAGAATTAATATCGCGATTTATCCATCTAAAAATTTCATACGTTTTCATTAATGTTTCTCTTTACTTTTAATTATCGTGTATATTAGATGTCTTTGTTCTTTGAATTTATCTGTTTATAATTCACCATGAAATATTCGTGAATTGAAAGAGAAACGAATACACAAAGGATCAATATACACTCGGATAGAGATCTATCCAAAATTTCGATTAACTATCGCGTGCTACTTAAATACTTCCCGAATTTTTGTGTTATTTCGCAGATGACGAAGAACAATGTCGATCGTCGTTCAATACGTGGCACGTTGCTTGCTTTCGAAACACCCTATAGACCAAGCTACCCCACCGTCAGATATTGATTTAGTATTATGAGAGAAAGGGAGAGAAAGAGAGAGAGAGAGAGAGAGAGAGAGAGAGAGTCCTACAGTGTAAAACAGAGCCATTCTGTCGGTCTCGTTTCTCGCATTCAGCTCGTTGCTTTTTCAAAAAAAAAAAGTTCGGCAAAACGTGTAGCGATCACAATGCCACGTGTTTTTATTGCTGTCTCTTTCTCTCTTTCTCTCTTTCATTTTTTTTCTCCTTTTCAGTCGTGCAAAGGATTCGGCTGAGTTTACTTTGCCCCCGATTTCCACGTGCGATTGCACTTTCACACCGATCCTCGCAAGAATCTCAAACTCGGCGACGAGTCGAACGATCATCATTGGCCGGTTCGAAACTCTTCCGAAGAGCAAAAAAAATTTTCACCACGACTCGCGAATTGCGAACAGAGAAAACAGAAAATTTATCTCTATTTCGTCTATATTTTTACCTCGTGAATGTCACGAGGACCGTGCCATTTATTTCGAAAGCGGCACGAATCACTTTCAAGTCTCGAATCGAGATGTTCAAGCCGTTAAATTTGCGTATCAACGTCTCGCCTAGAGAAATTGACGCAAACTTTCGAGATGCTTGCGTTTTACTCTTACTTTTTTTATTGGCTGGGTTTTTTTCCGTAGCCCTGTAACCTGCATTTAAATTGAAAAGTTTGGGTGTTAGTTTTTTTTTTCTTTGTAGGGTTTGTTTTAGTACGATTACTGTGCGTGTGAGGTTGCAGGAGAAAATGCTCGCGTTTTTCTGCGGTGCAAGTAGAAGTACTTCGCGCCGCGGACCTTAACGAGCGGCCATTTTTCGTTAGCGACTTCGCGCCAGTTTCGAAGCAAACGACTCAATTATACCGTGAATCGTTTCATGAAACCGTTATTGCCCGAAATTGCTGATGGAAGTTGACGGTGTTTTGTCATTTATTATACCTAAAATTACACTCTCTTTTCTACAAAATCCTTTTGAAAGTAAAATTAATTGCCAGAACACAATTTCCACAAACAAAGTTCCAACAAAACAAGTTGCATCTTGTATGGAAAAAGAACGTGTAATATCTGACACACTGTTTGTACATAAACTTCTACAAAATAATATAAATTCTGTCTCCGATTAAACTTTTTATACTCGAGACAAATTACCGTAAAATAATTTCTTGGTAAAATAACTTAGGTTTAGAATTCGAGACTTAGGTAAAATAACTTAGGTTTAGAATTCGAGATTAATACCTTTTTATTTGAAATTTAATATTTTTATATATTTTAATATTTAATATTTAATATTTTAGTATTTTAATATTTTAATATTTTAATATTTAATATTTTATTATTTTCTTATTTTAATATTTAATATTTTCTTATTTTCTTATTTTAATATTTTAATATTTAATATTTTATCATCTTCTTATTTTAATACTTAACATTTTATTATTTTCATATTCCTTCGATTTATGATAAAAATATATGGTCCAGTTAAAAGGAGCAAAGACCCTTTCAAAATTTCGAAACTCTTCAACACACGCAATAACAAGCCTCCCTTAAAACCGTACAACTTCTGCATTATAACAATTTGTCATTCGACGCATAATTTAAAAGTGATTTCAGGTATCGCATAGATACGTGATTCACCCGGTACAATCAGAAAGATGCATTGACGCATCGTAACTACAGAGTTTCAAATTTTCAAATTACAAAGGGTTTATAAATTTTCGAGTGTATCAAAAGTTTGGTCAGTGAAACGAGTAAATAAAATTTGAACGAGCACAGTCCCTCGACTTATTAAATAAATTGCAGACAGACAGATCCAGCGCATCGTAACGCCGTAGTCTCGCGAAGAAAGAGTTCCTCAATGTACCGTAAAATTTAATTCAATTTCTGTTGGGCCACAAGGCACGATCGGGTTCTATCGGTGTAATCCGAGGGAGGAAACGTGGTAATAACGATAAAAGTAATGGGCGATGCGCAGGCCTGCTGGCAATGGTCACGTATGTGCTCGGGGACGACAACTCGCGCCATATCCGCGAACAAATTCCGCCCTCTCTCGAAACAATGGACTTTTTCTCCACGAGCCGTAGACGAGCGGATCGAGAGGAGAAGCCACGATGAGGATAACTTTTCCAATCGTGTCGGAGATTGAATTTGGCCGAGGAGGCACATTCGAGAGCGAGCCGTGTTTCAAAACCGTGTATTAGCGTGATTCGGTCTAACTACGAGATGAGAAATGAGAGAGTTCAAGGTTTCGTGGTTCGCGATGAAACGAACGTGCGAGTTAACACTGAAGTCAAAATGACCAATGTGTCCATTTTGTTGGATGTGAAACAGTGTGCTTTTCAGAGATTTCAATGATTTCTTTTTTTCTTGGTAAAATGTATAAACTTGCAACGAGCTTCGTTTGCACTGCAAAGTTTTCTACTTTTTGTTCTCCTATTTAATGAAATCGGACGAACGAGCTTAATTATACCGGCGATTAATTAAAACCCTCTAAAGAGAAAAAAATTTCGATCGAATCACCTCTCGTAGCTTCTGTTGTCAGAGAATAAATAAATAATAATAATAAGATAGCAATACATATAAATAATATAATTAATTAAATAACAAATTTAAAAAATATAAATAAATAAATAAATGAATAATTTTGCTGTGAGAATAAAAAATTTCGCAACGAAATGGTCGAACAGCCAAACAAGATCAGGATTTGCTGGAAGAATGACAGTAGGTGAAAAATTTTACTTTAGTTAGGTAGTTTGCATATCTGCGATCAAACGAGGAGACGTTTCGCCGCGGGAGAACAACGTATCGTCCTTTTACGAACAGCAGGATGATTCACGTAGCGGAAAGGCAACGCGAGATTGAAAAGATTCTCTTCGATTCTCCTCCATCGGTAGGAGCGTTCCCCGATTCCCCGGGAAGCGAGCAGGACGCGAGGAACTTGAGGATTTTCAATCCTCTTCGGGATGCACGGTTTCACCTGACGAAGCGAAACGATTATCCTTACCCGGGGGGAAAATGCACGTCGAAAAGGGGGAAAAAAGGAGGAGAGTTTGGAGCCTCGTCCTTGTATCCGAATCGGCAGTAGAACAATCCCCTCTTCAACTGGAGCTTCCTTCTGACATATTTTTACTCTCTCTGTTTCTCTCTCTCTCTCTCTCTCTCTCTCTCTGTCTGTCTGTCTCTTTCTGTCCACTTTTTTTCGAGAAAGTCGAAACATTCAAGGAATAATGTTGGAAAGTCTGATCTAAAGAAATGAGTTTCAATCTAACTATTATCTACCCAACTATTATTTATTTTATTTAACCTAACAATCTATTTAATATTATCTACTTTATTTTATCTATATATCTATTATCCATATATTATATATTTTATTTAACCTATGTATCTATTATCTATTTTATCCATATATTATTTAATCTATGTATCTATTATCTATTTCATCCATATATTATATATTTTATTTAATCTATATTTCTATTATCTATTTTATCTATATATTATATATTTTATTTAATCTATATTTCTATTATCCATTTTATCCATATGTTATATATTTTATTTAATCTATGTATCTATTATCTATTTTATCCATATGTTGTATATTTTATTTAATCTATGTATCTATTATCTATTTTATCCATATATTATATATTTTATTTAACCTATGTATCTATTATCTATTTTATCCATATATTTTATTTAATCTATGTATCTATTATCTATTTTATCCATATATTATTTAATCTATGTATCTATTATCTATTTCATCCATATATTATATATTATATTTAATCTACATTTCTATTATCTATTTTATCTATATATTATATATTTTATTTAACCTATGTATTTATTATCTATTTTATCCATATATTATATATATATATATATATTTTATATTATATATATATTATATATATATTTTATTTAATCTATTATCTATTTTACCTATATATTATATATTTTATTTAATCTAATTATTATCTATTTTATCATCTAACTATTGTCTCTTTCTCGAAAAAGTCGAAACGTTCAATGAAGAATGTTGAACGAAAATCTGACAAGTTTTCACCTAACTGTTATCTATTTTATTCAATCCAACTATTATCTATTCTAAGTTTCGATCTCCCTTTCAATTTCGAAATGACGACGAATCTAGTCACAAGAAGAAATTTTCAATATTTTTATAAACGTTTGAATTTTTACAATTTTCGAGAAAAACTCGTGCACTGAGTTTTTCCCATCCGCTACGTGTAATGTAATAATCATCTTCAAAAGAAACGAACTCATGACTAAATAAAATCTAAAGTAAACCAAGTGGATTACTATACGATTTTTTCTTTTTTTTTTTTTTTTTACAAAGTTATATCAGCTTAAACGATTCATAATTTTTTCATCGTTATCGGTACAATTATTTACCAACTACGTACTTGTATGGTTCACGACAAATTTTCGTTGGCCAACGAGACACTAAAAGGAATTGTGACACGTGTTAGGAACCCAATTTACATCCGAGGCCGTATTTCGTCGGTTTACCGCGGAAATATCTCCGGTTTTTGTTTGTTCTTCCAGCCTGGCGAGCTTTACGATATGGATTCCCGCACACGGGAGCATTCTCATTTCAGCTAGTAATAGCGTCCACGACTATTTCGTGTCGCGCGTGTTTGCCGAACATGCTGTTATTTCCCTTGGCGATTTTTGCCTCACGTTCGATCATTCTCATCGACTCTACCCCCCTAAAAAAAAAAAAAAAGAGAGAATCTAGATCTACCATCTCGTACACACGTTATTTCTTTTTTTTTAATTTCTATTCTCTTTTTTTTTTTTTTTTTTTTTTTTTTACCACTATTGAACCAATATTAACACGTCAACTACCACACCGGTCCTTAGGAATCAATTGACTTTTGCTTTAAAGTTTAAGCAAATATCGGTCGTCAAACGTCACAAACTGCAATGGAAATTGCAAATCATTATAGAACTCACGAAATCTGAGTGAAATCTGTAATAATAGTCAAGAGACATAGGTTTTCTTGTTTTTTTTTTTTTTTTTGTTTGAAGTTAATTGATTTTTTTTAGAAAGAAATCTTCTCTGTCTATTTTTATTGTTCATCCTAAAAATTAGCGATACACTTCTATCAATTGTTACAATTCTCTTCTCCATTAATATTGTGTGTGATAAGTGATCGCGTTTAGTAAAAACTTAAATTGCCTAAAATGCTTCCACCGAGATTATGGAAGCACACATCACCCCATGCAAAGGATTTATATTTTTCGCGATTAGTATTACGAATTGTATTTTTGATCTTGATTCGTAGTATTTTTTTAAAGGGTTTTTTTTATTTAAAAAACTTTGGAAACCCCATTTGAAGTATTACAGCTATATCTGTAGAACCAGCTAAAATAACAGAGAAAATAAGAATATAAACTTTAGATATTAAAATTACAGTTTTTAAGAAAAATATAGATGCAATAGCATGCTGGGATATTTGGTTTAGCAATTATTATGTCGACTTTTAGGGGCAAGAATAATTTGTATTTATTAAGGTTCTTGATAAGTTTATTGAGTAGCAATTAGCTCTTGATTTAAAGAATGAGAACAAATCAGAAAAAAAATTTGTTTAATATTGACGCTTTTAGAGATAAAAGTAAACCTGATTAATTTATCGGCATCTTGATTACCAAATATCCCACTATGGGAGAGAAACAGTAAAGCTTAATGGAGCATGGGTTACCCTAACAAAATTGTATGAATTGTATGAATTTTCTTTTAACTTTGGATATGTAAGGATTTATAATGCATGTTTTGGTGGATGCCAAATATTGTAGGGCACTCAGAGAGTCAGAGAAGATGGCGAAATTCTCAGTTTTGTGACTTATAGCTACATTCATGACATCATTTATGTCAATACATTCAGCAATAAGTATGAAAATATTGCTATTAATATTTCTTTTGGTGCGGATATTAAGATCATAACATACACAACCAAAACTTGAAAATTTGCTTCATCGATATATATAGCGAAAGTTTGTTTCACAAGTTGGAGTCGAATGAAATGGACGTGATTAAGATTTCGAAATCATGGCAATAAAGACTGTAATTATTGTTATTTTCTATATTAACCTTAGCCTTCATGATAGATGAAATGCACTGATTAAGGACTTTGTTATAGTGCGTTACCGATATTTTCTTTCTTTCTGGCTAAGTGAAAGTATTCTGTGATAAAATAAAACAAATATTAATTACTATACAAGGCTCTTGACAAGGTAGGAATCGCATAAAAATTTGGTTCTATCAATTCGATTCTAGCAAAATTTCGATTCGGGCAGCATAACATTAATTAGGCGTGCTTCTGCCGTAACCTTACGTGACAACATTATTTTTGACTTTTTCAATTTTGTTACTTAAAAAAAAATATTTTAGGCTAATACACAAAACAGCCATATTCAAGAATAGAGCAGATTTAGCTTTTATAGATGATTAAAAGAGTAGACGATCATGTCAAGAGTAGTCCGATCATGTGCTATGTAAAAATTTTATTAGGTTGAGGGTTTTCATGCATTTATTGTATACTTGATCAATTTGTAATATAAACGACAATTTATAATCAAAAATGATACCCAAAAAGTGAGCCAATTGTCTTAATTTAATAATAAAGTTCTCTGCTCTTATCTCAGTTCTGCCTCCAGGTTATTAGGAGTAAGTTATAGGCCAGTGTTAAAAAGATTTTTGTTAATAGAATTGATTGCTTTTTTTAAGTTTGTAGCTCTTTACTAAGATGAAAATTTGATGTAAATAGCAATTTCATTTGTGAATAGAAAAGGTAGAGACTGTTTTTTGGAAGATTTTCAGCAATTTGAGGTATAGAGGATGTATAGCAAAGGCTTAAGATTCCGCCTTGCAGAAAACATATCTAGGTTTATCTAATATTAGATCTCAAAATATAATTCTTAGCTGAATAAGAAACTCTGAAAATTTTGAGAGTTTTAAGAATTTTGGAAAGATAATCAAGAGAGGTGAATTTAGTCAGCATATTATCGACATTTGCATCATCGAACGCCTTGAATATCTAGAAATTCCAGGACTTATTGACAGTTCCTGAAGGCTTCATCTACCTTAAGAATCAAATTGGCCAAATTATCAGCACATGATTTATCTTTTCTAAAGTCATGCTAGAAGTAAGTTGCCAATTTCAGTCCAATACTGAAGTCGATTTTTGATAATAGTCTCAAATAATTGACAGATGCGCGAAGTAAGAGATATAGGTTAAAAATTTAGGCCAAACTTGTTTATAAAATGAACAGAAAAGAATATTTTCAGCTATAAGAATAGTCATTGTTATCAAACATAAAAATTGAAAATATCTAGTAAAAGGAGTTTGTATTTTGTAAGCAGTTTCTTTTAAAATATCAAATATCAAAATCATTTCCATACCTGAAGCTGAGTTGATATTTTTGGAATCAAGTGCAGTCTCGAAAAAGCTAAGTTATTGAGAGGACAAATAGGGAAGTAGGATGAGTTTGTTAGGCCCATAGAGGACTTATTTTGTATAAGGCAGATATTATCATTAGATTGTAGATTTTCTGAGAAGTGAGAAGTAACTCTGACCCACTTATTTTTAAAGATTTTGCATTTATTCCAAACGTGCTTTGATCAAAACAAATACTTTCAACGAATTTTCTGAAGCTATCTTTTGTCTTTTCTTTTTTAAATTTTTGTAGCAAGAGCCGAAATTTTTATATAACTAATCAAATCTTCCAAGTTGAAAATGCAACTCAGTGAATTCATTTTAACAAGTAACATCGTACTAGAAAAAAGAAAGTATGCGTATGATATCGTTTAAAAAAGCAAATTTGACTTCGAAATTTCAAAACGGACGAGTTTTGCAAGAAATAATTTATAACACACAATATGCTTCTTTATTCTAAACAATATTTGTAGAAATATTTTTTTGGTAACTCCAATTTTTCATAAAAGTTTGCGAGATAATTCATTAAAGCTGTGAATTTGCATATTTGTAAATAAAACAAGATTATATCTAATTATGTTGTTCATAAAAATATTATTTCAATCAATTTTTTCTAATACTTTTAAATAGTCAAATATATACTAAGTTTTTCATTCCAATTCATCAATCGCTTTTAAATCGTTACATTTCTTCATTGATAATGAAATACCATCACGTTCACTTCAATAAATAGTTCTCGAAACAGATCTGGTAATACTATCCATATTTTTTTATTTTAATTCTGATCACTAATAGACCAGACATTCAATGCTTTTCCATATCCCACATTTTGAGACCATTTTCGTGTCAAGTCCTATCGTATCGACTTAGGCAAGTATTGCACTACAGCGCTATTGATGATAGAAATTAAAATGAAAAAATATGGACAGTGTTGCAGTTTTCGCATTGAAAATTATTTATTGAATTGAATCCGTGACACTTTATTACGAGCAATATATATACAGGGTGTATTCTATGTATTCTACAAGCAAAAGTAAGAAAAAACTGTTATATGAACATATGCTCTTAAATGTTTTATTAAGAAGTTATAACTAATAACACAAAATGATAATGAACTGGCGTTTCATCGACACAGCGTAGAAACGTATTATGAATATCTATTTGTGTTTACATAAATTCTTATATTTTCTTGCTGAAGTGATTGATATCGTCATTGATTTCTGCTGAGCTAATAATGTTTAGTACCTCACTTTCTACCGGATAGATTAACGGCACAGTCTTTTTTACTTACATAATCTCATTGAAGCTCTGTGTTTACTAACAAAACTAAATCCAACAAAACTAAGCAAAATAACAGCAGATCTTCTTAATGTAATAACATTTCAAAATGACATCCATTATTACGAATACAGGATTGGCATCTAACAAAAATTGACTCTATCGCATTATTAATGTCTTCTTCATTTTCTCTAATCGCAGCAAATGCGTCATTAATCCTCTGTACTATCTACTCACGAGTGTTAATTTGTGCTTCATAAACTTTTGCTTTCACAACTCCCCACACGTAAAAACCCATTGACATGATATCTGGTGATCTTGGAGGCCATGAGATTGGTCTTCCTCAACCTATCCATCGTTGTGGATAATGGTCATTTATCCATTGCCGTATTGGCACTGCGTAATGTATTGGACAACGTATAATTGAATCCATAAGTTTTGTTGAAGTAATAATGAAATATCTCCTGCTACTTCTGTCCCAAATTCGTTTTCTAAGAAATCCAAAAAAAGACTGTGCCGTTAATCTATCCGGTAGAAAGTGAGGTACTAAACATTATTAGCTCAGCAGAAATCAATGACGATATCAACTACTTCAGCAAGAAAATATAAGAATTTATGTAAACACAAATAGATATTCATAATACGTTTCTACGTTGTGTCGACGAAATGACAATTCATTATCATTTTGTATTATTAGTTATAACTTCTTAATAAAACATTTAAGAGCATATGTTCATATAACAGTTTTTTCTTACTTTTGCTTCTATAACACGCTGGCAAAGTTATGCCGGAGAAAACTGAGACACCCTGTGTATATATATATACACACACATTATAATAATCATTGTAGCGTCGAACGAGCGACGTTTGTTTAGTCTCCAGAGTTATCGCGACGATTCGACATGTTTTAATACAGGATGTTCCGCACTGAAGGTATGAGCAAAGAAAGAATGAATATACGTAAGACTGGATTGATTATGAAGTATGGAATTTCGATTGGTCTTTGTTCTGGAGCAATCGGCTTCGAGTAATTTTTCGAACGGTGCAGATCAAAATGGTAAAAGAGAATAAACTTCCATACAATATTCAATAAATACCATCTCCGTTCCTATGCGATTGTAACGCAGACCACTTGAGTCCGGCTGCCGCCTGGAGGTATGGGACTCACGAAGTGTCACTCGACACATCGTTCTGGGAAATCCCCTTCTACCACACTTTACCGAAAAACTGTATGGAAAACGTAATAAAGTTTTCAGTTTAGTTTTGTCCTTCATTTGGTTCACATCTTTTTATTTACGTCCTGCACTCGTTCCTTTTCTACGGATAGGAATAAGGGTTGAAGTGACATCCGGATAAAATAATTCGAGGTGTCTTTTTCTTTGTCTTTTTGGAAATTTAGTGCAAGTTTAAAAGATGTTCTCTTCAGTGCGGTTCCTGCTCCACGGACGGGAAACATTTTATCGCTGTTTTTTCTTTCCTCCCATTTCGACACCGTCACACGTGACAATTTTGGCGATCCTTCCAGGATTCGAAGGAACTGATCTCTAAGGAGCTTCTGACCTCGGATCTTCGAAATATTAAAAACCTACGAATCAAGAATTTTCAAAGAACGTTAGTCATAACAGGTAAAACTGGATCGTAACTCATTCTCAACATACCGAGAACCGAGTAAAATAATCTCCTCTACGGAAGAGAGGGAATCGGACTTCGAGTCTACATTAACCCGAATCAACGCGACAATGTCAGAAGCATCATCTCTCGACCGACTCGCTGGTATTGAAGATAGCCTGAGAAGAATACTTCAGTCTCTGAGCGTTTTGGAGACCGAAAACTCCAAGAGACGAGAAGAAATTTCTCAACTATGCAACTTAATAAACGCCGCTGCGATAACTACCGATGACACGGACTGTACGACGCGGCGGTCGCGACAAAATATCTAGCCTAGTCCGCCTGAAGAAACCAGCAACGATGAAAGGACAATGCAGATACCAGTTAGAAGTCAGGCTAGAATGCTAGACGCCCAACAAGCTTCCAGGTTCGTCAGAATCTTACGAGGACGAGACGACCAGGGAGTTGAGGAATTCATTAAAAGCGTTCGTTATGCTAAATCCAGGTGCGACAACAAAGAAGGACTGCTATACATCATATTAAACGAAAAAATAATCGAGAATGCAGAAAGAAACATCCGTTTTCAAGAAATTAATATTTTTGAAGATTTATACAAAGTGCTACGTACTAATGTATCGACACCAACGACAGTGAGCTACAGTCGTGCAAAATTACAAAATACAAAACAAAATAGTTCCGAAACAGTGCAAACATTCACCCAAAGATTTACCCAAGTGCTGAGTGAATTGAGATACGCTACACAGGCAGAACATACCAGCCCGGTGGAGCGACAGGTCGCGTTGAAAATCATAGAGAACGAAGCACTATCAACATACATATCGAATCTGAAAGAAAACATAGGCCACTTAATCATCCACCCACGACCGAAGACACTTCAAGAGGCCAGTAATATTGCGATTGACATGAAGCTGTGGCTTCGCAATAATACCGGGAGTGAGAGACGAGCACCTCGACCAGCTCCACACCGCCCTACACCTTTCACTCTGACCAAACCTGCAAATTTCCCACCTCAATACCAAGCTTCAAACATACCCAGACTTCTCAAGTGCGATATTTGTGGAAAACTAGGACACACGTTAGACCGTTGTTTCAAGAATCAAAATTTTCAACACCCCCAAACTGGCAAGTTACCCAAGAATTATTTGATCACCACCAACGAAGAGAATCCGTACGTCGAAAACCCGTCAGAATCCACTACACTCCAGGGAAACTTCAACATATCAAGTGCAAACTCCCCGGAATGCAACGACCAGGAAATCTGCTATTGGACACCGGAGCAGGAGTCAATTTAATTAAACAATCACTTATTTCTGGTAAACCTGACAATGATACAATTTCTTTTCTTATGGGACGAGATAAGCACACATCGTTAGGATCCATTAGAAGTATTATATATTCAAAAATTCATACCTTTCATGTTATACCCGATAATTTCCCTTTATTAGAAGATGGCATCATAGGATTACCATTCTTGCAGAACCACGATTATTCCATCACTAACCACACTGTTCGAATTGACAATGATCAAATTCCACTACACTTTTCAGAAAACCCGACTGTCAAATCTGGTGAAATCGTATATACAATAGGCACGATTCAGGATGAGGCTATGCGCGTTTGTTATGTCAATACTAGTAAGTACGACATCTCAAATCTTGAAATTGAAGATGATGAAATTCAAGTTAAGGAATTATTAGACCTATTAAGACTTGATCACATAGAAAACTCTTACCGAGAACCTATTAAAAGGATCCTTATCGCATATAAAAAAGTATTCCATACCTCTGCCACATCACTTCCTTGTACTAACTTGACAGAGCACAAAATTGACTTAAAAACAAACAAACCAATTAACGTTAAGACCTACAAACCTCCAGAAGCACACAAAACCGAAATAAAAAGACAAATAGACGAAATGTTGACTAAACAGATAATTGAACATAGTACCTCTCCTTATAATTCTCCTGTCTGGGTAGTTCCCAAGAAACGTGACTCGTCCGGCAAACCAAGGTGGCCATTGATTTTCGCAAGCTTAACGAATATACAGACCAAGACGCATACCCCTTGCCTAATATTGAAGACATATTAGATCACCTTGGTAAATCAAAATTCTTCACGGCTTTAGATCTTTCATCCGGTTTCCATCAAATTCCGATGGACAAGGATTCCAAAAAATTTACTGCTTTCTCTACATCTGAGGGCCATTTTGAATTCAATAGAATGCCATTCGGCCTTAAAAATGCACCGGCCACGTTCCAGAGAATGATGGACCGAGCGTTGCAAGGTCTGATTGGAAAACATTGTTTAGTTTACCTTGACGATATAATAATTTTCGGCACCGAACAAGAACATTCAAGAACATAATAAGAATTTAGCAATAGTCCTCGAAAGACTGTTACAAACCGGATTAAAGTTACAGCCTGATAAATGCGAAGTATTGAAACCAGAATTAGAATATTTAGGGCATTTGGTGACAGCAGACGGAATCAAACCTAATCCAAACAAACTCCGAGCAGTAACATCCTTTCCTACTCCCAGAAATCCTACCCAAATTAAATCCTTCTTAGGATTAACCGGTTATAGAAAATTTATTCGAAACTTTTCTAAGATAGCCTAACCACTGACAGATCTGACAAAGAAAAACGTAACGTTCAATTGGACAGAAAAACAAGAATCCGCTTTCCAAACGTTGAAAGGAAAACTCTGTGAAGCACCTGTCTTACGATACCCCGATTTTTCAAAAGAATTCACACTCACTACCGATGCCTCGAACGAAGGCATAGGAGCAATCCTATCCCAAGAAAATCACCCCTGCTGCTTTATTTCTAAAACTTTAAACCCCGCTGAAAAAAACTACACCACCACCGAGAAGGAATTGTTAGCCATCGTTTGGGCAATCAAGCGACTGCGACAATACCTTCTTGGAAAGAAATTTCACATTTTAACCGACCATCAAGCTCTGAATTGGCTTCATAATATAAAAGATCATCTCGCCTCATGAGATGGAGATTAAGACTAGAAGAATACGACTATGACGTACGATATCACAAAGGAAAAGAAAATAAAGCAGCTGATACCCTATCCCGATTCCCTTTGAACTGCGTAAACATAACTACGGAAAACGGAACAGATACTGTAGAAACGCCCGAGAATGAGACCGATACGACTATCGAAGAAACAATCGAAAATATTGATGAGTATCTGGAAGAACTCATCAGTAACGCTTTAGACACACCTTTCGAAAAATATAAAAAATGGAAATGTAAGACACCTACGCTTATCAGAGATACTACTAATCGATCACACTGGACGCAATACACAAAACAGCAAATTGGTGATTTTAATGAAGAAAAATGGTTTGACTTCTTCCTTAAGACTTGTACGGACACAACCACGAAAAACATACATATCGGATTAAGACAACAATTTACCCAACAAGAACAATTAACCATAGCTACTATACTTGGATATTTACAAACGACCACTAATAAACGCATTCATTTTTCTACGAAACCTCCAATTGAATATACCCGAGAAGAGAGACTAAAAATATTACGCAAAAACCATGGTACTTTAACATCTCAACATTTAGGTGAAAATAAAACCCTATACAAAATCCTATCCCGACACTTCTGGCCAAATCTGGAGAGAGACGTTAAAAATTTTATACAGCTCTGTGAGATATGTCAAAGGGGGAAACTAACCAGAATTCGACCAACAGAACCAGCTGTGATCCCTGATACTCCCTTGAATCCCAATAATCGGACCCTTACCCAAGACCAAAGACGGTTACCAATACATACTTTCAATACAAGACGCTCTCACTAAATATTTAATCCTTATTCCTTTAAAAAATCAAAGAGCATCCACAATAATAGACGAACTTATAAACCACTACATCTACCTATTTTCCGCACCCAAGAGCATTCTTACTGATCAAGGTCAAAATTTCGTATGTGAGCTAATGAACGAATTCGAGAAAGCGTTTAAGATTAAACATATAAAAACTACATCGTTTCATCCGCAATCGAATGGTGCCCTAGAAAGGACTCATAGCTTAGTTAAGGATTTATTAAGAACTAACATGATAGACCATAATAAGAACCAATGGAACGAATATTTAATGTACATTTGTATGGGATATAACACTTTTGTACACGAAGGAACTGGTTATACCCCCTTCGAACTTACTTTCGGATGACAAGCTAACCTACCCAGTTCAATTGCAATTTCACCAAACATGACTCACACGGAACTTTTCACACTTTGGAAAAACCGACACAACGAATACTTGCAGACGTATCATAGAACGACAAAAGAAACGGTACCAACGCGAACAAAATAGAAGGATAGTCAAAACACAAAGTCTTTTTAATATCGGAGACCGAGTCTTAGTTCATAACGACCACAAAATTAGATGTAGAATGGTTAGGCCCTGTAAAAATCTTAGAAATACGACCTCCTAACTACACAATTTTATACCAAAACGGCAACATTCAAAATATACACGGTAACAGGCTAAAATTTTATCACTCCAGAGAACACAGCCTATTTTCCATGACACGAGCAGATAATTGCGAGACCCAGTTAATGTTAAAACTTCGAATATTCTACAATTTGTATTGGCTCTGTTTAAAATATACTCTTGTTTACGTGCTCTTACACACCAATAATAGATATATATAATCATACGCCGATTAAAAGACATCAAAACTTGCGCTATTTCCACATTTCTAATATTGAGATATTGTAACCGTACTCTGTATTTTTTATGTGTTATAAGATGAAACTTGAATTGTTCCTGCTATCAAAAAAAAAAAAAAAAAAAAAAAAAAAACCAATATATGTACGCCTCGAGGGACCAAAGCAATTCTAAGGAGGGGGGTGTAACGCAGGCCACTTGAGTCCGGCTGACGCCTGGAGGTATGGGACTTACGAAGTGTCACCCGACACATCGTTCTGGGAAATCCCCTTCTACCACACTTTACCGAAAAACTGTATGGAAAACGTAATAAAGTTTTCAGTTTAGTTTTGTCCTTCATTTGGTTCACATCTTTTTATTTACGTCCTGCATTCGTTCCTTTTCTACGGATAGGAATAAGGGTTGAAGTGACATCCGGATAAAATAATTTGAGGTGTCTTTTTCTTTGTTTTTCTGGAAATTTAGTGCAAGTTTAAAAGGTGTTCTCTTCAGTGCAGTTCCTGCGGACGGGAATCATTTTATCGCTGTTTTTTCTTTCCTCCCATTTCGACACCGTCACATCGTGACACGATAGTGGACAATCCGGATGCGAAATCATTACACACTATCGATAATTAATATTATAAATGGGAATAAAAGTTAAGAGTTAGTTAGTTCATCATTGAAATTCATTAAGAGACAGTTAATTCGTCCTCGGAGTTCATTGAAGAGTTTAGTTTTTATCGCGTTCAAGTTCGTTTCAATTTCCATATTACTAGTTTCCAAATCTGTTAATTCTGTACTTTAGTTGTAGTGAATTTAGCGTTAAGTTTCGTACGAATACACATATAAATATACACATATCTTATACTCATTGTTAATTATCAATCAAGTTCTTGATCTTAACATTTCATTTGACCATCGTCTATGAACTCTGACTACTAACAGCACTAACTAGCAGAAAACACCACGGATCTCGGTTAGAATCGGACGTATGTATGTATGTACGTGCTGTTTGAACCGAAAAGTTGCACGTCACTCAACCCGGCTTGGTAATAGCCTAGGTCAGCGTTTATCCCGCAACAGGAACGTGACAATTACAATAAGTAAATACGAATTTAGTAACAAAACACTGTTTAAGAAATTCTATCATCGAGTAGTGTGATTTTTTACAAAAATGCATTGTTTTTTATTGGATCTCTATGATTTTTTTTCTACGGTTGAATTTTTTATATTCTAAATAAAAAAATATTAGGGCACAATGTCGAAAAAAAATTAATATTTTTTGAAATGCTTTAAATTTTATACAGGATGCAGCTTTTAAATAAAAACATATCTGCTGTATTTTTGTTTCTAGGAAGAAAATATTCGAGATAAAATTGCACTATTTTAAGGCGCATACTCGTCGAAAGTGGAAAGAATTATTTTCAAGATTATTCCCAATTAAAAATAATTGTCGATATTCTCAGGCATAAAAATTAAAGTCTAATCATTTGAATAACTATTTCTAATCATTTAATCTAGAGAAGTTTTTTTCGGAATGAAACGTTTATTAAAGAAGTTGAATTTCATGTTAAAACAGTATGGATACCTATAGCAGTCAAGCAAGCACAATGATCTAGCATAAAATAAATAAATAATATAAAATAAATTTATAAAATGATTTTGTGAAAGGCATGAAGAGAAGTAGCTGAAAGTAAAGACGAGGTAGAGACAGGAGAGAAGAAAGAGAAAGGAGTAGGAGGGAATAAAAAGGGAGGAGAAAGGAAAGAAAGTAAAGAGTAATTGGAAAATGGTATTTTGGGAGGATTAGGAAATAAGAACAAGGAATTCTGGGGAAAATTAGGAGGTTATGTTTCTGTTAGAAACATGGATGGAGAAGAAAGGATGGGGAAAGATCAAGAGCAAGCTACCGAAGGGATATGGTTGGCATAGACTGGATGCAAGTAGGAAAGACAGGAAGGGAAAAGCAATAGGAAGTATGTTAATTGGGTGTGAAGAAAAACTTGGCAGTCGAGGAGCAGATATCGGTAGGGGAAGGAGTGGTAAAATTGAAAATTAGAATAAAACACAACGTATGGAGATTGGCAGGAATATAGGGGATGTAGAAGGGAAGGGGAAATAGAACAAATAAAGGATTGAATAGAGATAGGAAAAAGAAGAAAAAATAATAATTGGAGGAAATCTAAATGTTAGGCTGGGCGAACTAGGAGAAAGGCATTAGGAAGGAAAAGGCAGGAGGGAAGAAGGAAAAAGACTGAATGATGGAACAAAGAATGCAGGAAAAAGAAGACACAGGTGAGAAGGAAACTGGAAAAGAAGAAAAGGACAGGGAGGAATACACAAGAACAAGAAAAGTATACAAGAAGTTGTGTGAGAAATGGAAGGAAGTAGAAAGAGAGAATTTTAAGAAAGAGGTAGAAGAGACTAGATTAGAAAAAGATGTATGGAGGGTGGTAAACACAGGAAGAATAAAAAGGGAGAAGATAGGAGAGAATATAACAATGGAAGAGTGGAGGAGATATTTTACAGAATTGGGTGGGGTAGAATGGAGGGTAATGGGAAATAGCAAAGAACGATGAAATAGGGGAGGAAGATGAATATGGAACTGGAAAGGAGGAAATAGCGAAAGTGTTGAGGAGATTAAAAGATGAGAAAGCGGTAGGAAAATGAAATACCAAGCGAAGTATGGAAATATGGAGGAAGAGAAGTGGAAACTTGGATATGGGAAGTATGTAATGAAGTATGGAGAGATGAATTGTGGCCGAGGAGTTGAGAGGAAGGTTTGATTGTTACAGTTAAGAAGAAAGGGGATGGAAAAGTAGTGGAAAATTTCAGAGGTGTAACAACAACAGACTCATTATACAAAATATATACAAGCGTATTAGCAGAAAGATTGGTGAAAAAGATGGAAAATAAGAAAATATTAAGTAAGGGACAAATAGGTTTTAGAAAAAAACTAGGGACGACAGATAACATTTATACGCTAAATTATATAATATATAAATATACTAGGGTGGAAAGAAAGAAACTAATTGCTTTATTTGTGGACTTAAAAGCAGCGTTCGACTCAGTAGACCATGAAAAGTTATGGGAAGCAATGGCGAAGGGAGGTATCAGCGAGGGAATCATTAAGAAAATAAAAAGAATATATAAGGAAACAAGAAGCAGAGTGAGAGTAGGCAATGAGTTAGGGGAATGTTTCTGGACAGCGAGGGGAGTAAAACAGGGATGTCCATTAAGTCCGCACTTATTTAATATATTTTTGTCAGATTTAGAAAATGAATTGGGAAAGGGATGATGGGAGGGAGTAATGATAGATAAGGTGAGGATATACAGCCTTTCGTATGCTGATGATATTGTGGTATTAACGGAAGGAAAAGAGGAGATGAGGGAACTAATTAAGAGATTAGAAAAGTATCTGAATCAAAAGTGCTTATATTTAAATGTAGAAAAAATAAAAATATGATGTTTAAGGTAGGAGGGGAAAAAATGAACAGAGTGGAGTGGAAATGGAGAGGAAAGGAGGTGGAAGAAGTGAAGGATTTTAAATTGAGATATGAAAGAAATAGTAGTCAAGAAGCCTAGACTGATGAGAAATAGTAGTCAAGAAGCCCAGATAAGAGAAAGAGTAAAAAAGGCGGCAATGGTGATGAGATCGGTATGGTGAATCGGAATGAAACTATTTGGGAAACATTGTGAAAGGAGGGTATGGCTATTTGACAGATTAATGTGGACGATGCTGAGCTATGGAGCGGAGGTATGGGGATGGAAGGAAAGGAGTTTAGTGGAGAGGATCCATGAGACGTTCTTGAGATGGACGTTGGGGGTGGAGTGACACCAGGATACGCGATTAGGGAAGAATGGCAGAGGGATTTGTTAAGAACAAGAACAGGGAAGCTAACTTGGAGCTATGAAAAAAAACTGAGAGAAAGAAAGGGAGGGAAATTGGCGAGGGAATGTTGGAAGGACAGTGAGAGAGAGAGAGAGAGAGAGAGAGAGAGAGAGAGAGAGAGGAGCAAGGGCAAAGGGGGATGGTGGAAAGAGAAACAGGAATTCTTCAGGTTAAGAGAATTGGTAGCTGAAAGAGAAGAAGAGAGGAATGGAGGAAAAGAACTAGAGTATAAGGAAATTGAGAGGATTCATAAAAAATGCAGAAAAATGAAAGGTGGCTAAAGATCATAGATTCAAAATATAACAAATGGTACAAATATATAAAGGAAGAGAAAGTGCCAAGATATATAAAAGGGAAATGGAGCGCAAATAGGATGAGAAGGCTCGCTGGGTATAGACTGGAAAATGAAGTCAAAAAAGGAAGATACTGAATAACTTGAGAGGAAAGAAAATGTAAACTGTGCCAGGAGGAGGAAGAGACGTGGAAGCATGTGTAGGAGGAGGAAGGAGGCTGTCAGGTAAATATCAAAAGAATTTTAGGGGATGAAGGACAAGAAGAAAATTAAAATGCTGAAAATTCGAGAATTAACACCTTCCGAGAGATCACAAATATTTAATAGGCATATGAAAGGAGAAACGCTTAGAAGAATACATCAGACTTTAATATCTCAGCAGAAGGTGTTAGAAAAACAATAAAACGTCTGAAAAACAATGGTACTCCGGAAAATGGGGTCTTCCAAGATCAGGACGCCCGAGAAAAACTTCAGTATGACAGGATCGTATGATAAAAAGAGAAATAGTCAAGAACTGTTCAATTTCTGCGAAACAATTAAAATCAGAGTTGTATTTTCCCATCCAAGAAACACAAATTCAAATGCGAATTAAAGAAGCGGGATTCCATGGTCGAGTTTCGAGAAAAAAACCGTTTAGTCAACTTAATGCTCAGAAGAGACTAGCATTTGCCAAACAGTTTGTTAATAAATCAATAGATTTCTGAAAAAACGTCATATTCATAGATGAGTCAAAATTCGAACTTCGTTCAAATAAAAGAAGACGATTGATATAGAGAAAAGTGGGAGAAGCTTTTAAACCATGTGTAATTACACCGACTGTCAAACATGGAGGAGATTCTGTCTTAGTGTGGGGTTGCTTTTCATTTGCTGCTGTTGGCAATTTACATTTCATAGAAGGCACATTGACAGAGAAAGAGTATGTGAATAGTATTTTGCAACAAAATCTGATGGAATCAGCTAAGATAATGAACATTAGAGACTCATTTATTTTGCAAATGGACAACGATTCGAAACACACGTGTAAAATTGCAAAGAAATACTATAATGAAAATAACATTAATTTACTGCTATGGCCAACCCAAACTCCTGATCTTAACCCAATTGAACACTTATAGGATCATTTAGATAGAAACATACCCGAGAATTGCAGAAATAATAAACAATTGTTTCAAAACGCCTTGTTAAAAGCATGGCATGTGATTGATCACAATACTCTTACCAAATTAGTGGAAAATATGCCAAAAAGACTTGAGGCAGTCATTAATAATCGTGGATATCAAACTTCGTATTAAGAGTGTATTTTCTATCATTTAATTTAATTTTTGTTTCTGCACCTAATCAGTTTTTGTCAACTTACTTTCCGCACACGAATAATACAAATTATTTGTTATTTTTTAGTTAATAAACTTCTTGTACAGTTTATTTTTAAATATATGTTTTCTTAAATACTGCTGATCAATATTTGTGAATTATATCCACAATTCAATTCAAATTTTCGATTTAGTACAGAAAAATTACATTTTTGGTGCTTGTCAACATACTTTCCGCGGCGAATGTATGTTATAGGGGTGTATGACGGCAGATGGTGTTGACCCAATGCACAAAATTGAAGGGATTATGAATCAATATATGTATAAAGACATTTGAAAAGAACACTTGCCAAATTGTATGCAAAATATGTCCTTCGCTGTAGAAGAAATCGTTTTTCAGATTACTCAGGTATTTTCGATCTTAGATTGGCCTGCACGAAGCCCCGACCTAAACCCCATCGAGAATCTATGAGGTATATTGAAAAAAAAATTCAAGGTATACAATCAAGGCAAACAAGGCATCTCCTCCTAGCTCAATAGTGGAACTACATGCTCGTATTATAGAACAGTGGAATCTGCTCAAGACTATTTGAAAGTGTGCCAAGACATATTAGAGCTATTATCTAAATAAATGGCTTATGAACAAAATATTAAGGTATAATAAAGCTTGTTACGGCAACGGTGAACGGTAGTTGCTACCCGCTTCGCTAGTCGCTCTCTCGTCGTGCCTTTTACAGCCTCCGGAGAGATGTTTTAATGAATGAAGACGTAATGTAGAATAAATACTTACATTTCACGAGTAAGACAAAGGTTGATTATAAACTGTGTATGTGTGATGTGTCGGGAGAGGGCACGCTAGCTCTCCTTGTGATTGACGCGGACAAGACGGTATTTGAACTGATTACTAGTGATTGAGTGAAAATGAATGAATTGAATAGTTTTTTTTTTTTTTGTGTTTGCTGGTTTTTCCTATTTGCAGTCCCTGGGGTTTCCTTGAAGCCGTGTACCTGCATTTAACATATTTGTTAGTTTTTGTTCAATGGATTCATGTATGGTTTGTTGATTTGTTTTTCGTGTTTTTTCGTGTTGCAGGAGAAAATTTTCAAAAAACCTACGTTTCATGATATGAGAATGAGGTATGGTGTGTTTTGGTCCTCTTAGTCTAGTGCGTGTTTAGTAGTCTAGTTTTGATTTTTAAACGAATGTCTTGAGTGTTGTATTTTCCGATGGCGGCGATGAGAGGGTTAGGGTGGTTCTCGTTGTATGATCTAGCTAGTGATTTTTTTATGTATTCTTTGATGGTGGGGATTTTGGCGATTTCGTGTAGGGTTTTGATGAGTGTGTCGTGGGGTTTGTTCAGAATTATCCTTAGGAACTTGTTTTGGATTATTTGGACCTTGTTCAAGTGAGTGTTAGCCGCTGCTGCCCATATTTGACGTCAGTATATGATTATTGGTCTGACGCAAATTTTGTATAGGTTTAGTTTTATTTCAGTTTTCAATTTACTGTTCCTTGATATGAGGGGTATAAGTCTATGCATCGCTGGATATGCCAGACTAGTTCTCTTTGATATAGCAGGAGCCCACGTGATTTTGGAATCTAAGATGATTCCTAGATACTTAACACTGTTTATCCATGGAACTTTCTGTGTATATTATCGAGTATGTTATCTCTTCGGTTTGGGAAGGCTATTGCTTGAGTCTTGGTGAGGTTTATTTTTAGTTTCCATTTCATGAAATAATTTTGAATTTTGTCAAGGTGGTCCTGTAAGTACTTAGTAGCTTGAGTGGGACTCCAGGATGATGCATAAATCGCCGTGTCGTCCGCGAAGATGGCTAGGTGGGTTTTTTCTGTGTGTGGTATGTCGTTTATGTAGATCGTGAATAATAGCGGTCCCAGAATCGATCCTTGTGGTACCCCTGCTGGAATTTGCTTGTGTGTGGATTTAGTTCCGTTGATTGTTACGTAGAATTTCCTATTTCGTAGGTAGCTTCTGATTATGTTTGTCATGATTATTGGTAGTTTAATATCCTGTAGTTTGGTAACTAAAGCATCATGCTAGACGGAGTCGAATGCTTTGTTGAGGTCCAGGAGAACTAATTGGGTCGTTCGTTTTTTGTTTTTTTCCATTGTGATATGTTCGGTAACTCGTTGTAGTTGTTGTATGGCAAAGTGCTTAGTCCTAAATCCAAATTGCTGATAATCAAGTTTTGTTGCCGTATGTGCCTTAGTATCTGTTGTTGAATTATTTTTTCCAAAATCTTTCCAAAAAGGTCAAGGGTCTATAGCTTGTTATGTCGTCTCTTGATTTACCTGGTTTTGGAACCGGAATGATTTTAGCGACTTTCCATGAGGAGGGGAAATAGGCTGTTCGGAAACAGGCTTTGTAAATGTAGTAGAGCTGTATTAGCGGTTTTTTTTGGAAGGTTTTTAAGTTTTTCAGCAGTGATACCATCCGGACCTGGCGCTTTGTTGTTAGGAAGGTTTTTGATTATTTTTTGTAATGAAGCCGGCGTGCAGTGAATGTTATCGGGTGGAACTTCAAGAGTTGAGTTAGTGTTTGCCACTTTTAGTCTAATTTGATTTTCTATTGGTGATATTTGGGTGGTTGCCGTTTCGTGTATGTCGTGAAATTTCCTTGCTAGTCCTTCTGCTTTATCTGCGTCTGTGTAAAGCTGCTGGTCGAGTTCTTTGTCCTGTAGTTCAGGTAGCTTTGTTTTTGCGCCACCCGTGATTTTGTAGGTAGTCCAGAAAGTGTTGTCCGTGCGATTGATCTTAGTTAGTTTTTCCTGCCATGCTTCGTTTCTGGCTTTGATTAGTAGTTTTTGTATTTTGATGGTCAGGATGTTTCTGTAAAGTTTGTATGTGGGGTTGCCTGTTCTCTTATATTTTCTTCTCATTTTGTTTCTGTCTTGAATTGTTTTTAGTACTAATGGGTCGGAGCAGGGGGTTCTATAAGTAGCTGGTATTTGTTGCGTTGCGTCAGTGTATGATTTTTGGATGTGTCTGGTCAGAGTTTTGACTTCTGTGTCGATTTGGATTTTGTTGCCCAAGTTCGGGTTTATTCTCACTTTGCTGCAGAGTTCTCTGTATAGTTTCCAGTCTGTGGTCCTTGTTACAGGAGTTTTGATATCTTTTTTATTTAGTTCTATCGTAAGCTGTACTGGTAGATGATTGGAAGGTAGGTCATCAACGGTTTGGCACTTATAGATGTATGGTATGTCGGCTAGAAAGGTGTCTATGTTGGATCGAGGTTAGGTCGGACTGTGAATGATTTGGTAATTTCTTGTGTCTGCGTGTTTCTTGATCCTAGATCCATTTGTGTTTCGTTTTAGGTTGTTCCATAGCTGGTGTTTGGCATTGAAGTCACCTCCCATGATGAAGTGTCCCGCTTGGGGGATGATAAGGTCAAGGTCGTTTGTGTTTATATTAATCTTTGGAGGGGCGTATGCTGCTCCTATGGTCAGGGAGAGTGTGGTCTTAAGTTTAACGTTGATATAATCAATGGACGATGTGGTTTGTTGTGGGATATCTTCCACCGGGATGTTTTTGCGGGTTGCTATCAGTACCCCCCTTCTCGGTTTGTTTTGGATTGCGGGTATTCCGTCCTTCCTGTATATATTGTAGTTTTTGAGTCAGAATTTCTACGAGGGGTGAGCCATGTTTCGGTTACTATTGCTATATCCGTGTTATGTTTATCTAGAAAGTTTTGTAACTCAGCGGTTTTTTTCCTAACGCTGGTAGCATTCCATAGTATAATATTTATGGATCTATGGGTCATGTTCCAATTCCTGAATGATTAGGATTGTTGCTCTTACTCTTTCTAGGTTGTTTGTGTATTTACTGTAGTGTTTTTTGTATGAGATTGATGATTCTTAAGAATAGGTCTAGGTCCGCCGTTTTTATTTGCTCCAAGCTTCCCGCTATGTCAGTTCTAGAGAGCTGTTCGCTCAACTGAAAGTTTTGCTTGGAGGGGGGTTTGGTGATAGAGCCCTAGTATATGTGAGGCTTCGTACGATTCTGGAAGTTGATCGAGGTATTTGTTGCTGGTGTGTTGTTTCAGTGATTGGGAAGTTAGGGTATTGCCTAGTGCTGGTAGTCTCGGGTGCGGCATGCTGGATCTGGATTCTGTTGGTAGCCGTGTTCTTCTTATTTAGGAATGCTATGAGGGCTGGGCATTTAGTGTAGTTAGCTGGGTGATTTCCTTTGCAGTTGGCACACACTGCCGGTGTGTCCCTAGTTTTGACGCAGGTTCTGGTGTCGTGAGCGCCTGCGCATTTTACGCAAACCGGTTTCTTATTACAATTCAGGGACGTATGGCCATGTGCTTGACACCTGTAGCACTGGATTACTGGCTTATTGGTTTCGTACTTTTCCCAATAGATCTTGATGTTTTCAATATACCTAACGTGGTTTATTTGTGCTATTGATGTCCCTGGTGCGAATGTGATTTTGTATATAGAGAATTTCGTGTGGGTTGGTAGCTCTGTACAACTTATTATTTGAGCCCTTGTGTCTCGATGCTCTCCTTCATTCTGGAGGTCGGAAGTCGTATTAAGCCCTTAAGCACTATTGTTGTCTTATCTGTGTTTATGGTGTATATATGAAATTCAATGTTTTCCTTCCTACAGATTTCTTTAAATTCACAAAAATCTTTTATATTGAGGAACATGATTTTTAGTTTGTTTGAGGCGTATTTAACTTGGAATGAGTTGCTATATTTGTTTTTTAGCGCGTCTAAGAGTACGTGATTTATGTTTCCGTGAATATAGATTGGGGGAGGTTTTTGATTAGCATGTTTTTGGTTAGGTTGGCGTTGGTATGATTGGTGAGGTGGATGTATGGTCAGAGGTTTTTTTGTTGTCGATTTCGGTTTGGGGTTCCTTAAATAAACAGTCAGCAAAAATGCTGAATCTGTTTTCCGTGTGTATGTCTGGGTTAGGTTTATAATGTTCATACCTTGTTCGTTGGTTGTTTTTGGTAGCTGGGCTAGAATCTGAGAAGGACGTGGCCCTTCTTCTGGTTGTTATTAATCTAACTTGGTCCTCTCTTGCTTTTCTTTTGCCTATCCATACAGTGTCCTTACTCGTGCTTTCCTTATTTGGATCTAAGTTGTTTGGCCTGTTCAGGTTTCCCTGAACAGGATTGCTGACTTCCGTCGTAATCGGCCTCACTTTGTTGTTGAGTACGTAGCTTGGGGTTTGTAGTCTATTTGTTTTGATTTTTCACTCTGCACTCTTCACTCCTTGACTTCGCACTACCGAATGCTCGAACTGATTTTTCGAACTGAATCCGCCCGAAGTTTTTCGAACTGTGTGTCATATGAATATCGAACTGTCCTCAGATCGAATTGAATAGTGTGATTGCTGAATATTTATATAGGCCGCCAACCTCCCCCCATACCTCTGACCAGGGTGTCTTCTAGGGCCCCTTCCATATCCCAATCTCTCCTTCCATGTAGGGGAGAGTACAGTTGGAAGGGATGATAGAGAATTCGGGAAAATTGGCATCGTTATAGTCTTCCAGCCGTCCATACAATCCTTTGCCAGATGTTGGGATGAGGTATGACGCTTCTGATCTTGAGTACTGCGTGATCTTTTTAGAATGGAACGCGACTTTCGGGAGCCGGCCGAGGCGCCTTGGTTCCTAGGGCTTTTGTTTGTACCCTACCGAGCCTTCCCATACCCTGTCTTTTGCTAGAAGGCAAGAGGAAGTCCTTAGAGGAGAAGGTGACAAGGCATCTGGCAATTCTCGACAGGATATAGGTTTTCCCGGCGCCAGCCTGAACTAGCCGTCTCGGGGTGTTCTGTTCTGCTCCAGAACAAAGCTTGTAAATCTGACTATGAAAAAATTCTGCAAAATTGATTCTATGTGTTTTAGTTTTTTCAGCCAGGAAGAAACCTAATCTTAAAAGTTAAAAAATAGCTTCAGTTTCCTAAAACTATAAAAAATCAAATAGGCAAGTTTATTTTCATGTTTTTATACTTTATTTAACAATAAACAATATTTTTTTTAAATTTTTGTTGTTGACTCAATTTTGCACCCCATTGTATTTCCTAATAATATGGAAAGTAGCAAAAATCCACCCCACCCTAATCCAACCTAACCCAAACCTGGCAAAGCCAAAACGGAAATTCATAACTACAGACCTATCAGTCTGTTTAGTATACTTAACAAAGAAAAAATAATACGTACCCACCTCCTCAGACACCTAAACAAGAATAACATAATCATTCCACATCAATACGGCTTCAGGGAAAACCACTCATGTATTCAACAGCTACTCAGAGTTGCAGAACACGCGATTATTGAACATAACAAAAATAGAATCACACAATTAACATTGCTAGATGCAGAAAAAAACCTTTAATTCAGTTTGGCATGACGCCCTAATATTTAAACTAACCAAAATCGGAATCCTGATAACAATAATCAAATTAATAAAAAATTACCTCACAGAAAGATGTAACAATAAAAGGTTCTAAATCAGGCATAAAAGAGATAAAAGCTGAAATTCCACAAATCTCGATACTTAGACCCGTATTCTACAACATATACATCAATGACATGCCCAGAACAGACAAGACACACCTAGCAATATATGCAGACGATACGGCTACATACGCAATCTCCTGGAACGCACGACAAGCAACTAAATACCTAATCGCAGCAACTAGGAACACATGGATCAAATACTAGAACACACGTATAAGTGGGAGCTTAGGATAAACCCGTAGAAAACACAAGCTTCACACGAAAAAAGATACTTTTTTTCAAGAACTCACAGAGCAGATCATAGTTAATAGACACAAAGTGCCATGGAGAAACACGGTCAAATACCTTAGAGTCACACTCAAAAGTAAAATGACAGGGCGCCCGCAATCGAAAAAAGGGCAAATCTAGATTACCCTGTTTTCAAGAATATATACCTAATAGCCAGAAACAACAAGCTCAAACACATCAAAATCACATTATACATAATATATTCGACCGATAATAATTTACGAATATCAAGTATGGGCCGCGACAGCCGAAACATACCTCAACAAGACACAAATGACACAAAAATTTCTAAGAATCTTAAATAAGTAACGAGATACTCCTATACACACACTACACAAGATGGCAAACATACCCACTATCCATGGCATACAGGTGTTGAATTCCGTGTAATGGAGTCAACACGCTTATAATTTATGAGTTTATTCCTCGTTACAGTCGTGGTCGTGTATAAGATAGAATGATTTAGAATGTTCTTGTACAATATAGAATATGATCTAGAATGTCTTTATAATGATGTAGAAAGTCTTAGAATACTCTTAATGATATCTAAAATACTTTAGAATTAGAATATCTAAAATACTTTAGAATGTCTAATGCTATCGAATGTCCCTAAAGCATGTCCTTATATATATTTGATTATCATCGTCAAGTGGAAGGAAAAGCATAGATAACCAGCTACTGGATCTTGCCTTTATGACTAACTATTCACATTTATGTGGACTGTTACTAGCTCATTGTCAGTGTTAACACAAATTCAATATTGTCCGGTTTGGTCATCCAACAAAGGAATCCATCACCCACGCATACAACCATGAACATAGCAATAAGAAACACAGGTAGAAGAAATACCACTAAAGATAAAGATCAGGCTGAAACACGTGGTAACGAACAAATAACAACAGACTATAAAAAAAAGTTACAAGGATCAGCAAGTTTTTTAAACTTTTCCTGCCAACACAACAATACTCACAAGGAAACAAACGAATCATATAAATAGCAAACATCTAATTACTGTTACTTTATATGCAGGTAATAGGGCGGGAAAAACCAGGCATTACGGAAAAATAAACTACAGGTTAACCAAAAAAAAAAAAAACAAATAAGGGCAATTAGATTCTATTCCAGTTATCGAACGAGTAGGGCGAGCTACAGCATTTTTGTATAAACACCGATTGTATAATTGTATAAAATATAAATTATTTTGTATAAAATGTAATATATAATTGTATAAAATATAAATTATTTTGTATAAAGAGTAATATATAATTATAAGTTTATAATTATACAATCCGGTGTTCATATATACACACACGTATATTTCTTACAAATTAAAAAAATATCGAAATGTTGATTTTTTTACAAAATGTGAAAATTCTCGACCCAGCCTGTGCGCGATCACGGCGACTTGTCTGTTTATTTTTGAACTCTATACAATGTGTTGAAGTCTTTTTGGCTCCAACGAACGTCGAACCATGGTTGCACCTAAAACTTTATCATGTGCAAACCATCTGTACAGTATTGCCTAAACAATATCATAGTAACTAATAATTCATCCTAGGCAACTTGGAGAAAAATCGAAATCGATTGGCTGCAGACAATTACTAATTTTCCCATCAAAAGACGACAAAAAACAATCTCTCCTTCACTGCAAGTGATTGCGAGTGTAGCGGCTAGAACATGTTCAAGAAAGTTATTTTCTTAGGACGAGAAAGTTAGGAGTATTTACAATACACGCATCGACGAAGCTATTGAATTGTGAAAACCAAATTCTGTTCTTTCAGTACATAGAACAATATTGTTCGTATTTAAGTTTTAGTAAAAGGCTAAAATAGCAATTGCGAGCGTCGTAAATCCTAGGTTTCTCAGGGGCCCACACGCAGACTGAGAGGTTTGAACAACTTGAGAGTATAAAAATAGAGCCCGGAAGAAACCCCGCTGCCACCAACATTTCTTCTTCTTCTTCTTCTTCTTCTATTTTTCTTTAACGTCGCATCGACAGCGGGGTCATTAGCGACGACGGTGCCATTAGATATGTGTGTAGTAGTTTGTGTTTTTGAGATATTTTAATACCTTTGAATATCATTTTGAGAAATCAGGTTTATGTTTGCGTTAATTCCGTTATGGATGCGATTATGGCTCTTATGGAATTTCGATGTCGGATTCAGATGAGCTAAGTGACGATTCAGATGTCTCAGTCGGTTTGGTGAGCTTTTTGCAGAGTCAATGTCTTTTAGAAAGAAGCATAAAAAATTTTACTTTCTTACGGGGGTAGATTTCTTCAAGAATTTTAACTAAAATTTTACTTTCTTACGGGGGTAGATTTCTTCAAGAGTTTTAACAAGTGTCGGAATGTTATCGGTGTAGTTTTTTGCGATTTCCAATGGGTGTGCCAATGATCTGGCAGTAGTTTAGTTGGGAGTGTGAAGGATTTTTTTCATTTATTGTTTCTTTTGCTGGGGCTAACATTTCCTCTAGTTTGGCGGGATCGAAAACTGGAGATTGGGGAGGAAGTGGTTTTGGTTTGGTTATTGTGATTTTTTTTTTATGTGAATTGATTGATGGAGGCATGGAGACTATGTCGTTTAACTTAACATAGTCCGATTTGTCGTCAGCTGATGATTGTGACAATGGTCTTTTGGAACTAAGAAGGTGTCACGCGACAGACTACGCGACTATGATAATATTATCGACGTATCGATAAGAAACAGTGATCGTTAGTTGCGTATAGAATTAGCAAGGTAACGTCACAGGTATTTAATCTTATCCTTGCAAATGAAAGCCGTAGTATTCAAATGCTAAGG
>NW_025110700.1:48562-124878 GCF_011392965.1 Frieseomelitta varia
GTTTATTCAAGAATGACGGGTATTTATACAGTGTTTGGTATCGATGTGGGGGGTACAATGGTCGCATTCCATTTATTGTTATCTGATTGCTGACCGGGCCTTATTACGATCGATATCGGTCGTATTCTTAGATGGCCACCCATTGTTATCCTGTCGCCAACCGGAAATGGAAATGATAAGGGCCTCATCACAAAGGTGATTGCTCTGAAGGTAATTTGTTCATTTGATTAGGATTGTCAATGTTTGTCTAGATAGTGGTGGAAATCTTCTTTGCCGGCAGTTTGGAGGATTGAGTTGGTGTGGGAATCGTTGTATTTGTATTTGGAATTGTCGTATCATTATGTTTGAATTTTGGGTTTCCGGGCAATCTTTCGCTAAGTGACCTTCTGTTTACATCAGAAGCAGAGAAGGTTGTCGATGGAGGCGAAAATACGGTAAGATGTATCTTCAAAAGTTATTAGGAAGGTGGATGGGATTTTTCCAATGTCGTCGGGGTCAATGTATGCCTGTCTTCTGAAGCTGTGGATATGGGGGTATTCCGGGTCGGTCATTCCTGCTTTCAGGGTTGTTATTCTGGAGCATAGCTTGACGTTGTTTCTTTTGAAAATTTTTTCAAATTCTGAGTTGGGTATGACCGGGGCGACGTTTGATAGAATTACTCTTTGGGCCGGAGTTAACATTGGTCTTAGGTTTAGCATGTTGTTGACCGTTATTGTTTTATGCAGATTTCTTAGGTGTAGCACAGTTTCTTTTTTGTCGACATATGCGCAAATTCGATTGTTTGAAATTTTGGAGATGTACCTTATTGATTTGGTCCGATTAGTTTCCCTATTGCAAGAGCATAGTCTTGGAGGCTTGTGTCGTCTATTGCGTGAATGATGATAGCTTGATCTTTTGTAGGTGGTGCATCATCGAATTGTGCTGCGTGGGAGTATGATTTGGTGGAGTTGTTTGTTTCCGTTTGGTTGGAAAATTGGGAACTCCTGTACTCAGAGGTTCCCGCAGGTTGGTGTTGGTTAGTCGATATATTCATTCCGGTATTCTTTTGTGTTGAGGTACGAAATTAGCGTTTGTTTCCACTAACACTGACACTACAATAATTTGTATTGGAACTCGTAAGCGAGACTACATTGGACATCCGCGGTTGATCCGAGACTGCCACCAACATTTAAGGAGTCGTCTCCAACAAAATTACATCGGCGCTTTTGAGAGTGTGTTACAACCGCGAGGAATAGGCAGCGCAATTTTGGGACAACCTAATTGGCTAACAAGATTTAAAAATGACTTAGCCAATTGGGAATATCTAGGAGAAGAACCGAGACTTCATAAAAGCCGCGAAAAAAAGAAATAGTTCTTAGTTGCTTAGTTCTTAGCTTGAGTCCAAGTTTTCTAGAGTCGAGTTCAAGAGTTCGGTTCAAGAAAGAGTCCGACATTGTATCCGAATTTAATAAAACGAGATACAAGCCTAAAAGTGTATGAGTCATTAAACGCATCCAGAACACCACGCGTTAACGATGTAAAAATTAAAATCTCGGTTCAGTTGGTGAGCCGAGTGAAATTCCGAGACTCAATCAAAGCAAACATACAATTTAGACAGAATGAAAATTTTGGGAGGAGTTTATAAATATTTATAAATTGCACGAGTGTTCGTGGAATAATATAACAGAAAGATCAGATGATCGATTTGATATTATAGGAAAAAAATTTGATTTGAGATGTTTAAACGGACATTAATTAATTATTGCAGAGAAATTAATTTTGAATACGGTTTATTATGGAATATTTTGAAAATTAAATGAAAATTTAAGTATTAAAATAGTCATCAAAATATTTCTGCACATTACATCTCATATAATGCACCGCCTCAATATAATTTAATTATTTAATCCAGTATTGCAATATTCATTAATCTCAAATAAAGACATTCATATAATTTTTTTCATTGTCTGTTAATATATTTAATGTGTGTATTTTTGTATGTTTGCAATGTTATATAATGTTTTGTCTGTATGAAAATATTTAAAATAAAAATTTAATTTTGCTTTTAAATATTCTTCTTTTAATTCTTATTCTTAAATAATAATCTTTATAAAAATCTTGAATAAAAATCTTTAATTCTTAAATAGTAATACACACTTCAGGAATCATTTTGCTCAATAATTGAGATGAAATTTTAAATCTTCATAATTCTTTCCTGTTGCTAAAAACAAGACCCGCACAGACGTTGGAATATATGACGATGCATGCATCGATTTACTGGATTAAATAATTAAATTATATTGAGGCTGTGCATTATATGAGATATAATGTGCAGAAATATTTTGATGATTATTGTTTAATACTACTATTAAATTTTCATTTAATTTTCTAAGTATTCCATAATGAACTGTATTCATAATTAATTTCTCTGCAATAATTAATTAATGTCCGTTTAAACATCTCAAATCAAATTTTTTTCTTATAATATCAAATCGATCATCTGATCTTTCTGTTATATTATTCCACGAACACTCATGCAATTTATAAATATTTATAAACTCCTCCCAAAATTCTCATTCCGTCTCCAGTCATATTTCATGTCTGATTTCACAGATTATATATGTATATAATAGCTAATTTACACGTGGTGGCAGACTCGATTAAATGAGAATGGGGCTTGTGTAGTTCCTCGGGGAAAAAAAGAAGAGGAGGAAACGGTTTATCGAAAGACAAATTCTTGTAGCACACGGAAGAGACAAGTTTGACATAGGCAATTCTATATTTATGTACATTAACCTTAAATCGGAGAAATAAAATTTTATTTCTTGTACGATCACTATTTCAGATCATGGAATTTGAAATTCTATAACAGACGAGAGATCTGGTTCTATAATATGATAGATCTAACCTGTATTTCATCTATGATTATATTTAACTTTAAATTAAACAGTCTTAATGAAAAAAATTTTTTTTGAAAATGAACAAAAGTGAAAATTTTATAAAGAAAGGTACCACTATTTTAACCGCCAAACCATTTGCTTATACACTCTATTCAAAATATAGAAATCAACGATGTGATTATTGTTTTAAAAGGTACAATTTTTAATATTTCTAGAAAACTATTTAATTTATATAATAAATTTTATTTCTAATATGAATTAATAGTCTGTTTTTATTTACAATGTTACAGTGGGAATCTATTTAAATGTTCTGTCTGTCAGTATGTTTATTATTGTAATCGATCTTGTCAACGATTATCTTGGCCCATACATAGCAAAGAATGTGCAAGTTTAAAGAAATGTTCACCAAGAGTGGTACCAAATGTTGCAAGACTTATGGCACGTATAATTATAAAACTAAATCAAGGTGGAGATGAAGAGATAGGATATTATAATGAAACAAATTATAGAAAATTTAAGGACTTAATGTCTCGTAAGCTTTTATATTATATACAAAGAACAAATTATTATTTACTTCTATTCAATTTAAATGTATTTAAAATATTGTCTTGTTAGATTGTTCTGAGATAAAAAGAGATAAGAAAAAAATGGAACATTTTATATGCTTATGTGGTATTTTATATGAATTCCTTGGAGATATGCCTGTACCAAATACCACAGAATTAATGGGTATTTATGGCAGAATTTGTATTAACTCTTTTAATATATCTAATTTAGATACAAATATTGGTGTTGGTATTTATTTGGCACCTTCTATTTTGGATCATAGTTGCAAACCTAATGCTGTAGCAATCTTTGAGGGAATTACCATAATAGTTAAAACAATAGAAGATCTGCCTTCTTTAGATTTATCTCAGGCAAGTTTTATAACTTTATTTGTTTTTATCACATTTTAACTTATAACTTTATTTGTTCACATTTTAATCATATCTTTCTTAACAATATAATGTAAATATAAATATCTATAAATATAATGTAAATATAAATATCTGTAAATATAACACAAATATAAATATTTATGTTTAAACACATACAGATAAAAATAACATACATTGACGTAATTAAGACAACAAAAGATAGACGTACAGAACTGCAAAGTTCATATTATTTTTGGTGTAACTGTGAAAAATGTGAAGGTCCAGAACCAATGGCAGAAGCAGCAGCATGTCCAAATAAATTTTGTACATATCCTTGTCCTTCTGATGCTGATATGTGTGAAAATTGTAATACAAAATTTTCAAAAAATTTTAAAAAGATTTTTGATGAAATATCTGAATTTACTGCATATCACTTAGAAAACATGAAGAATATTGCCTGTATCCTTTTTATGAATAATAACAGTTGGCTCATTTGATAGAGAGTATATAATTTCCTTATAAGAAGAAATAGATCTGGATGTAAGCAAAATGTGTCTCTCAAAACAGGAAGGCATTTTACATCCTCTCAATGTACAGCATGTACAAACTTTACAGACTGCTTTTGACTCTTCTATAAACTTACAACATTGGGAGGAAGCTGAATCTTATGCTAAAAAACTTATTAATGGCTACTTGTAAGATGAATATTCTTTAAATGTTACAATAACAAGTAAAACACAATAAGTTGCTTTTGTATTTCAGAACGTATTATGGAGAAATTCATCCAACAACTGGATTACTTTACCTAGCAATAGGAAAAATTCAGGTATATTCAGGAAAAAAACTAAAACAAGCTATTGAAGCATTAAAAAAAGCTAGTTCAATATTAACAATAACACATGGAGAACAACATAGTGTAATAATAGAAGATTTGAAACCACTTCTTTATCAAGCTACTGTAGTAGACTTCAATGAATCATAATATTTCTTAGATTGATCATTTATTGTATATAATATACTGTAATACTTATATGTAATACTTATATAATTGTATATGATATACTAATAGTGTACATATTATTTATAATAAATGATTTTAATATTTAAAAAGATTAATTAATATTTAATCCTGATAAAATAAATCATACTCATATATTATGATAAAGTTTTAAAAAGTACCGCTTTCATTAATACCAACCTTACCATATTATTATAAATATTTATATAATATAGCAAAATGCGCAAAATATGCTAATAATTTTTAAATATTTATTTTTATATCACTTTAAACCTATAATATTAAAAATGCTACAAATATAATAAAATGGTTGCCAACATCACAACAAAAAAATAAGTACAGCTGGTAAGTGACAGCTGCCTAAGTTTTATTAGATGTGTTAAGTATTACGAATAAATTTTTATTTT
Source organism: Frieseomelitta varia (assembly GCF_011392965.1). NCBI lineage: Eukaryota > Metazoa > Arthropoda > Insecta > Hymenoptera > Apidae > Frieseomelitta > Frieseomelitta varia. The sequence goes on from NW_025110700.1 coordinate 53,784, forward strand.
CTACCACGACACATGGAAAATTTGATATAACATGTAGTAAGCAATTATTTTTACTTCATAATTTTGTTATAAAAACATTTAGAGTAACATACTTATTCCTCTATAATAACTATAATGCAATATTTCATGTAGTAAACATTAATTAATTATTAATCATGTAAATTCACTATTTTTATAATATTTTTGAATTCGTGAGTTTTAAATATTTAATTGAAGAACATTTCTATATATTTTATAATCAAAATATTATTTCCACGAATAATTTTTCTAAGTTAAAATAAAAATTTAATTATTTTAATAATATATAGATAATTCAAGTTTGTTTGTGTTTAAAATATATTTTTTATTAAATTAGTATAAAAATTTATAATTTCCTTTTATCCATTTTGTTTAGATATCTATTATAGAAATAAGGAAAAGTCCTTACCTAAATTATTATTAATCTAGTTAAGAAGAAATATACAATGTTCTCTGCATTTAAAAGATTAGCTGGAAAGTCAGATGGAGTTAACAATGTATCACCTAGACCAGCTCATCAATCTATGCCAACAACTTTACAGAGAAAATTTGCTAAAGGTGTACAATATAATAGTAAGTACAACAAGTCAATTTCTAAAGAAAAATAAAATTCTTTAAATGAAAAGAACTTTCTTTTTAGTGAAAATTATTATAAAGGGTGACAGAAATGTGGGAAAAACTTGTCTATTTCATAGACTTCAAGGCCAAAAATTTATAGAAGAATATATACCAACAGAAGAAATACAAGTAACAAGTATTCAATGGAATTATAAAGCTACTGATGATATCGTTAAAGTTGAAGTTTGGGATGTTGTAGATAAAGGTCGACGTAGAAAAAAATTAGAAGGTTTAAAAATGGATAACTCACAACCCGAAAATATAATCGAGGAACCTGCTTTAGATGCAGAGTTTCTTGATGTATATAAAGGGACCAATGGTGTTATTATTATAATGGATATTACAAAATCTTGGACATTTGATTATGTACAACGAGAACTTCCAAAAATTCCTAGCCATATTCCAGTAATTGTTTTAGGAAATCATTGTGATATGTCACATCACAGAACTGTTACATCAGATCATGTAACATACTTTATTGATTTATTTCATGAAAGAACAGCGCAAGTAAATTTATTGATCTTATTACTTATAAATAATTGGAAAAGCATGTTCATTACATTCTATTTTATTTTATTTTTGTAGGTAAGATATGCAGAATCCTCCATGAGAAATGGCTTTGGATTAAAACTTTTGCACAAATTCTTTAATCTTCCTTTTCTTCAGCTACAGAAAGAAACACTATTAAAACAGCTTGAAACTAATGAGGAGGAGACACGTTTGACAATACAAGAACTTAATCTCTTTCAAGATAGTGATGATGCCAATTATAACAAATTCTTAGACAATCTTGTTAACAAAAGAAGAGCACTAGCTGATTCTGTTTCTGCTAGTATTCTAGTCCCTAATATTACATCTTCTTTAAGCAATCATAATATACTATCTTCCTATGGCAATATGAATGTAAATGCTGAAGTTAAAAGATCATTTTCCATGCCTGGTCCTATAGGAGGTGGAACTCCTATTCCAGTAAAAAATATGGATTTAATAGTATCAAAGAAAGAAAATTTTATTAATACTTCCGAAAATCAAGCAATTTCTGTTAAAAATTCACAAATTACATCAACATTGTCTAGTACACAAAATATTTCAAAAATAGATTCTAAGATAACTGAATTTTTAAATGAAAATTCTGACAAACGAGAGTCAACTAGCAAACCACAGTCACTTATGTCAAAGATATTTGGTAACAAAAAGGAAGACGAAGTAGACAAAGTAACACATATTAATAACCCAAATACAAATGTACCGTTAACTAGTGTTGAAGATTTTGTACCAGATGATGGATTGTTAGATCGGTCATTTTTAGAAGATAGTCAAGTTTCACCACAGAAAGTACAACATGAAGAGTTAGATTCCGAAAGGTATATCAAAATTATATAAATAAAAACGTATTCATAACTTTTTAAAACTGTTTTTAATTCGTATGTTTTGTATTAAATACTTATTCAATTTTTGACAGTGATACTGAAACTGCAAATCCCTTAGTTGCTGAATATGAAGATGATTTATCATCAACTGATGAAGCAACACCTCCTATTCAACCTAAATTAGCAGAAAATCCACTAAGCAAACAAAAACACAAACGTGAAACTTTATCACATACAGAAATAAATGTGGGAAAATTGCGGCAAATTACGAAATGCGATTCTATTTCATCTATCGACCAAGAATTACAAATATCAAACAACTATGACATGAATGAACAACAAGAGATTAACTCGGACGCATTTGATAGTTGGCTTCGACGTGATTCTAAATGGAGACAAAGTCCTGAAGGTGGTGAAGATGTAAGCAGTAATAGCACCAGAAAAGATAGATTGGAATTAAGTGATAAAAGCGTAGACGTTAGTGTAACAAGTTCTAATGTGCATTTAGAATTACTTGACAATACTAGCGTACGTCATATGAGTTCTGATGGTGGAAGCCCTGTGTTAAAAGAAAAAAAAAGACATAAAGAAAAGGTACGTATCAAGTGTAAAATATTATTAATAATATTTCACTTTCTTTCTATTAATATTAATTTTAAATTAAAATACTTCTAGACGGAAGATAAAGAAAAGAAGAAAAAGAAAAAATCGAAAGATAAAGAAAAAGATAAAGAGAAAATAGATAAAACAGAAAAAAAGAAAAAACGATCGTTACATCGTCCAAGAGATGAAACCAGAGAACGCGATGAACTTGAAGAATTTCTCAATGGTTCTGTAACTAGAATTGATGTTGATGTTGCCTATGAAGCAATATAGTATTTTTTTCATGTAACATTTAATTTTATTTTTCAGTAATACTGTCTTCTGGTAACGCATAAAAAACATGTTATAACATTGAGTTATCAATTTTATATTAATATTTGCAAATGTATCTTTTATAATTTTAATTTCATAGATTAATATTCTGTGAATGTGTAATATAATCACAAATGTATTTTTGTAAATGCAACGTATTGAAATTATTTATTTTGACATATTAAATATTTATCAACGATATATTTCTCTCTAAAATTATATTGGAAAATCATTTAAATATTAACTCTTCTTTAAAATAAAAAAGTTAATATTGTAATTTTTTAATGTATTAACTGCAATGTGTTATCAATACATGTTAATAAATGTACATAAATAAACAAGAAATTGTAATTTTAATGTATTAATAGTGCAATGTGTTATCAATACATGTTAATAAATGTACATAAATAAACAAGAAATTGTCATATAAAACTACAATTTCAAATTTGCCACTAAACACAAGCGCCATCTTTGAAACTTCAAACATATGTTAAAACTCGTGCAATTTATAATCGAACATGTGTGAATTGCCGGAGACTCTATAATATGATACTGAGGTCATGCTGTCAGCTCTATTTCATATTACATTATACACATAATTAAATAATTGAGTACAAATCATTCAAATAAAAAATTCAGAAAAATGTCATTTTATTTACGTCCCATTTCAAATAAATTTACATCTCTTGTTAATCTACGAAAACAAGTAACTGACATCAACTATCAATTATCAAAAAATGTTAAATCTTCTTTATTTCTGGATGAAGTAAGTACTAATTGTTTTTCAATAATTATTAATTATTTGTATGTGATATTTTTAATTCTGTCTTAAAGTGTCGGTTTCAAGAATTCTTATTCTATAAAACAAGCTAACCTTTATATACTTATGTAATAATCATTTTGTTAGAATAATTTATTGATATTTTTATAATTCTCATAAAAAGTTTATTAACAGTTAAGTTAACACTTTTCATTTTTTTTCTATTTTAAAATCTTGCTTCATAGAAATGATAAATAACTGATTGATAGATTACTGTGCAGAATTTTTTATATATTATGTTAACAAAGTATGAAAACGTATCTTTATTGTTATTAAAAACTGCAATAAATTATAGATGACAGAAGTTATCGAGTTTTTGATCATTTGTTTATCCATATATAGTTATTTATAAAATTGAATGTATATCCATGTTGATAATGAATTAATTGTCAGATAAATACACAAAAATAGATATATTTGAAAGTAGAAACACAATATATATTTTATTATATAATTTAACAAATAATTTACAAAAAAATTTTTGAATGAAATGAACTATTTATCTGCATTTAACAAACAACATAAAAATACCTTTATTTGATTGTAAATGAAACATATAATTTAATTAATTACTTAAAATCTGATTCTTACTATAATTTAATTAATTACTTAAAAACTTATTCTGTGATGATATCATATCATGGTTTGAAATTCCTTCAGCTGTTTATAGCTTACATTTTTTCATTGCTGTGTTATAATTAATTTACATTTCTCATTATTTATTAATAAAAGTTAACATCATGACTTCAAAGACATTTCTATATAAAAATCAGTGGTGAAATTATTATCAAAATAGATTCCTTAAATAAATTTAAGAAATAATAAACAGAAGTCACTCTATTATATAGAAAATTATTACAAATATAATAAATAAACATAAAATATGGATTGAAATGTGATTTTAACTAAAGATAATGAGTAGTATATATTTAGATAAACTAAAATTAATTAGAAAACTAATATATCACAATTAATAAAGAATTAAAAAAAAAATATCTATGAAAAATTACACAATAAAAACTATTACAGTGGAATAGCAAAGAAAAGTCGTACACTTCTAAAATGAATAGAATTAAGTCAAAAAATATATAAATTGGGACCAAAAGTTTTAAAATAATGTTTAGAATTTTTTGATTAAAATTATTATAGTGAACTAAATGCAGAATTTAACAAAAATAATACAATACTGTAATAAACATGAAAGTTCAATAATGGAATATACAGCAGTAGAATTAATAATATAAAATTTCTTGAAATTATAATAGACAAAATGAAATATTTTAAAATATTAAATATAAGCATATTTAATAAAATTTTCATTTACAAAATTACATATAATCTACACAAAAGGATAATATTCCAAAATTATTAAATACCGCAATCTTCAAATATTAATTGAATATTTGTGATAGAAATAACGCTTACATTAAATAATTACAATATTTATTTATAAATAATTACTGTGTATGAATAAAACAAATGTAAAACTCAAAATCACCAAAATATAACAACTCTGTGTTCAATAATACAAAAATTAATAGAATATATGTTTAGATGCTTAGAAACAATAAATGCAAATAGAAATGCAACAAAATATTAAAAATTAAATTTATTAATTATTTTTACATAATTCTATTTTCTATATCCTTAATCTTGACAATAATAATAAAATGTAGTAGCGTAGTGATGATAGTTCATTTTATTAAAAAATTCTTTCATGTATTATCTATTAAAACATACAACTAAAATATATGTTTTTATCTCTGTTTGTTTTTATTTTGTTCATTTTTATTACTTATGTTATTCTATCAATTTTTGTTACCAACATAGATGTACACCTAATTTTGTAAGTAACTAATATATAGTATGTCCATACATATGCTATTATTTCCTTAATTGTTGAAAATACAAAAAGACGTTTTGAACAAACGTTGCATGGTTTCTAGGGGGACAAATAATACCAATAATTGTTTCGTTGTTATTTTGCTTTTTTATTAGATTTTTAAATAAAATGATATATTTTAATCAAGCTCGATATTCTTTACAAAAAAGTATCAACCTATGTACTGCAAAAAGTTATTAATTCAGAAGATAATTTAACTTTAATTTAATATATATCTGCCTGGAAACTTTTACTTGAAACATTCTTTCTTATTTTCAACAATTAAGAAAATAATAATATGTATATGAATAAATTGAACATACTATACATCTTTTATGTGTTACTTAATTACAATTTCAATATAACTTTTTTTATATTTTTTTTAAGTATTTTTATATTTTTTAAATAAAATTTTTATAAAAGGTACAAAATTCAAAAAATAATTTTTAATTATAGTTTTTAGGTGCACAAACAAGTTCAATAATAAATGTCAAAATAATACCTTCGAATTCAATAACTCATTTATTAAATCACAATGTTATCTTATTCAATGCTAATATTGAGAGTCCTAAGATAGAAAATAAAAAACATAATTGGACTAAACAACAAATAATCAAATTACATCAGCAAAAACAAATAAATGCTCAGATGCAAAATATTCTCAATCCAGATTTAAATATGACATTATTAAAAATTAATGTAGAAGGTGGAAAACCACTCGTAACTTTAAGAAGTAAAAAATCTAGTTTGCCATGTACAAAAATGATATTAACCAAAAGCACATCCGATAATATTTTACTCAGTTCTCAAAAGGATGGAATATTCCATACAGAAATTTCTCCTAATGTGCAAAGTATAAATGAAATACAAGCTTCTGAAAATCGTAAACCAGTTGACTCACATTTACAAAATGTATTTGACATTCTTCGTAAGGATGTATGTCTTTTTTGTAAATTGTTATTATTAAAAAAATTATTACAAAAAAATTACTTAGAAACAAAATTTATTCTAAAATAACAAAATTTATTTTTTTTAGTTACCACTTCTATTTATTAAACAAATGAATTATGAAATTTATACACAAGATGTAGTATTTATCAATAATATTAGAGGCACAACAAGTGTGTAAGTGTATAAAGTAAAATATTTCTATTTCTAATGTCATTAAAAAAAGAAAAAGAGTATATATATATATATATATATATATATATATATAGCATATATAATAAACATTACTGTAATTTTACAGTGGTATTGCGCAATATTTTAAGCAAATAACGTTATTAAAAATCATTGGTCATTTAAAATATGCGTTTGTTAAGTTAGAGGTTTTAAAAATGACTATGCATCCTGAAGATAACAGTATTAAAGTTCGTTGGCGTATAGTAGGTATTTCTGGCACACGCGTATTTCTTACATTTTGGAAAATTAAAGTCTGGAATACAAAAGAAAAAACAGACAATGCAGCAGCGTAAGTAATTTTATTTATATCTATATTTATCTATTCATTTATATTTATATCTTGTATTAATAGGTGGTACGATGGCTTTTCAACATTTTATGTTAATAATGATGGCAAAATATTTAAACATATTGTGGATAAAACAATGCCTGATCAAGATATAGCAGAAAAAATTAAGACACCTATTGAAACGAAACTTGCATTATTTGTTGCTTTATTAGGTTTAAATCCACATCTTATTCAATTTTGTTTAAAAAGATATATTGAATTTCTTCGAATAAGATAAAAAATTTATTAAATAATTTTAAGTATGTAAAAAAAAATAATAAATATTGAAACTATAATTAATACATTGTTTAAATCTATTATTATATTTATAATTAATTTTTATTCACACTAAAAACCATGTTCCTTTTTAATACTTCTTAATAAATGTAATAGATTTAAAAAAAATATATAAATAGATTAAATTACATTAATTATTACTGTTATTATATACAAGATATTCTGAAATTTAGTTTTTAAAGTTTGCTATTGTGTTCTACAAATAAGACTAAATATCATGTAATAAAACTTATAAATGCTCCATTAAAAAATTATAATATGAAACATACAGCTATAAATACTTATGTGTATTACTTTATCAATGCAAAATTAATTGAAGAATTTATCATAAACAAAATTTCATATCAATTTTCTCAAATTTCTTCACAGTTTTGATTCAACTCATTTAAATAAATATTTTTATATTGCAAATTTTTGCTTTTAAGGATAATTAATATTTTTTCCCAAATCTGAAAATGTAAGCTCTAGCAATCTAGGAAACCAGAAAATTGGTTCTTCTCATCTAATTCCATCCTTGAAATTATTCATATTGATGGTGTTTGTCTTAAAAGTACTTCGTATTTTTAAAACTTTTCAACGAAGCATTTATGGACTTTTTGGTATATGATATTTTAACCTTATTTTTATCTGCAAAATACATTGACATTGAATACTAAAGTTCGAAGCACCCTGTACATAAAAGTGACAGAATTTAATAATACAATTTTATTTAAACACTATACATTAGTACTTCGTTGTTATTAAGAAACACAAAAATGTATTTTATTTTAAATATATAATAAATATATATTAAATATTAATATACCGCAATTTGCAATTTCAAATTTATAATAAATAAAATATTTATGGTCGAATAGTCATATTTAGATAATACAGAATATACATTATTTACTTAATGTTTTTTATATACATAGAATTTATTATTTCATAAAAAAATATTGCTTTAACATGTAAAACTTGTATTACAGAACCAATGATTGTATTCAATTACATACAAGTCCTATAAAAAAAAAATACATATTAATTCTTATATAAGAATAATATTGTAGTAGATTGATAAAATAAATATTTACCTAGATAATCATCCATCAATGTTCCAATAGCAAACTAAAAAACATAATATTAATGTAATAATGCACAACACAAAAATAAAATTATATATTATAAATACTAACAATTCCTGTTGCATCAACTCTTGTACCAACAATTTTCAATCTTATTTCATCATCTGGTTGAATAATTACATCCTGCAATTTATAAGTATAATTTGTAAGCTTTTTAATATGTCTTTTAAAAACCTACCTCTTCTTTAGACTTGTAACATGGAGGATTTATGTTTGGACAAAACTGCATATCTGCTGGGATTGACTGTAAGAAATCATATAATAAATTACAAAGCATAATTTTAGAATTATAATGTACAATATATAAAAATAATCTTACATGATGTGATATAAAACATGAAAGTGGTCCTATTTCGGCAAACATTCCAACCTAAAAAGGAGAGAAATAATATGTAATCTTTTAAATTATACTGTCATATAAATTCAAAACTATATTTAATATTTACCTTATTAACTTGTGTTACTATAGCATCTAATACCTCTCCTTTAAATGGTCTAAATACAATAGCCTTATATTTAACTGGATATACAACAAAACCTTGTCCTGGCTGTATGATCCCTGCACCAATATTATCTATTGTTGTTACAGCAACTACGAAGCCATATCTGAAATATAAAGATTTATTATATTTATTCAAAATAAATATATTATCTTAATTATAAACTCACTTTCCTGTACAAGTGCCTTCTACTTCAGTATACAGTTTTTGTTTCACAGTATCTAATAATTGAGGTCCAAAGTATCTAGGATGTAATAAAATTTCATGTTCCAATGAAATCTGTAACAATTAGAATAAATTATGTGCATAATATTTCACGTGCCTTAACACGTTTACTTTACTTAAGTTCCTTTTCCTGCTACATGTAGCAGATACATTCATCAGTACATGAAACTTATTTTTACGACAAATGATATTTTTCTTATTAAAAAAGATAAACAACAATTGTTGATATTTTTATATACTCTATAATGATACTTGGAATACTTTTTAAGAATTTACAGAATACACGGCATGATATCGCGTTAACAACAACACGTCTTTTGTTATCAGTCTTTTTTTCTTATAAGTTCTTTTGTTTCGCTATAAAAGAAAATATAAAACGTGAAGAAAATATACAAAATTTTAATAATAAGATTGCACAGGACATTACAGAAAGGATAACATTTTGCGATATTATCTTAATAAACCATGTTTATATCTCTCTTGCTACAACAAAATAATTGTTACATACAATTATAAATAAAAAACATTAAAAATAAATATTATATTATTTTCTCATATACACATTTTTGTATGGATATTGTTTTACTATTTTACATTTTCATTATTCTTCTATTTATTCAGTATCAAATAAATTTATCTTTTTGTTTTATATCGTGTAAATTATTTTTTTAATATTTACAAATACCAACAAATAAATTTCTAGTACATAAACAGAAAAAAATAGGTAAATTTTGTAGATTTCTTAAACTTTATAGCATATACCGTTTTTAGTACACATAGCATGAAAATGACACAATTAGCTTGGCAGGTAACGCAAATATATTGTTCAATATTTACCAATGTTTATCACTATATTTATTTTATTAACTTAATTAAATTTATGTTAATAAACTTACATGATAAAACATGTTTCACATCAGATCTTCAAACACTTCTAAATCCGTAATTAAATGTATCTTCTGTTGTTAGATATTTGTAACTTTTTGTTGGTATTTGGATGTTTTTAAAAAAGATGTAGAATGTAAATGGTCGAGGTAGGGTTATAAATAATATAGAAGACGGAGTATGTTTCGTCTCCGAGTAGCCGCCAGACTCAACAGTGGGACTGATGGTGGTGATTCCTAGACGTTTGTTTTATTAAAAAGGTTGGGTATGGAGACGGTCGCATCTTAAAAGTGCTCCGTACGCTGCACGCTTAATCTGAAGATCGCGCTCGGTCCGTAGGTGCGGCATCCACTTGCGGCGATGTTCGTATCTTTTGGAATTGCAATACTAAGGAAAGACTAGATGTGCTAGCTGCTACATTTCTGTAGGAATCTAAGTAGGTAAGACAGGATTCTGCCGTAGGTTCACGTAAATACACATGTAATTCTTTTTACAATTTTATATTTTTGTCTTTGGTTTAGTATCACAATTATGCGCTTACAAATTTTGTACAGAACTCTTACCCGTAGTAGCAAACGTAAGAGTGGTTATGGTAGTAGGAATAATAGAAGAAATAAAAAGCCTTTTCCTCTTCGCAACCAAGTTTTATAACCTCGGCTTGCGAAGAGGGAGAAAACTCTTTTCCCGCGTTTTTTATTTCTTCTACAAAAAAGATGTCGCTGCTTGATTTATTGGAAACTCACTTTGCGACGGAAGGATGTAAGTGGCGCTGTTTCGAATTGCGCGGAGGTAGCGGTCGCTACATTTCTTAAATATATGGCGACATCTATTTTTGCTTAGCCATTCATTAAAAAAAATTTCTAGTGAAAATTATTTTACCGAGGAAAATAAATAACTTTTTTAGCGCAACTTTCTCAAATACGTAGCGATGTCTACTTCCGCTTAGCCGTTCTATCAAAAAAATTCATTTCCGGCGAAAATTATTTCACTGAGAATAGAAACTTGGAAATGACTTCTTTTCCAATGTGGTTAGATATTTCTCAATTATGTGATAATATCTAGTTCCGTTTAGCCATTTTGTCAAAAAATTCATTCCTGGTTTCACTGTGAAAACCTCGGAAATAGAAACGTGATTTTTAGGGGAGATGACATTTTTTTTCATTACCTTGCTATGCACAACCCCCCGAATCACAAGATAACCATAGATGAGGTATAAGAAAGACGCGGTACCCAATACATTTTTGTATCATACCATGATTAAGTGGGATAGATCGGACATTCAATGTTTTTTATGGGTCACTTGATTTTATTTGATGTAATTCTTCAATTTGCCATTATTTAAGCGTGCAAAATTAGTAATTTTTTTTCTAATTAAAGTTCCATTTAATGTCCAGTCTATTCTATTTTTAGTCAATAATTCTATTTTTAGTTAGTATTAGAATAGATTAGACATTTAATCAATAATGTCATTGGATCTGATCTATTCTAATTAGTCAATGACCTTATATTTCGTATAAATTTCGGACAAAGGCCACCAGATGTAACTCACAGTTACAGATGTTGCGTGCTTGAAATACCAAGTGACTTTTTGTAGCGATAATTTTAGGAATAATATACGAAAACGTAATGCGGGAAATATAAATTGTACAACAATGTAATGTAATAAACAAAGTAGTCTATTCAATATAATAAATTTATCTGCCAAATTATTATAGATAATTATCTATAACCATTCGCTAACTTAATTATTTATTTGGGTTGTCATAGGAAAATTGTTGCCAAAATGCTTAACATTTGCTTTCTAATAAACTCCAACCAATTAGATTTATCTTAATTTCTAATCAATTTTTTTTATTGGAAATTAATGAGTAATTAATTTTGTCATAAACAAATTTGTTTTACAAATCTGTAAAGATTTGTAATCAGAAATATCTTTGCATTCAAGGAGTTCAAGTATCTTCTTGTTATCTTGCAATAAAATTAGTTTTTAATTGTAATTCATCTTGTTTATTACATTTTTTGTTGTAAATTCAATGTTAGTTATTAAATTGTATTATTAAAGTTTCAAAAGTTTCAATCAAGTGTATTTATCTTTATTATAAATTACTTAAATTATTGAATTCCAAGTAGATCTTGGTCTATTTTCAAGAATTTTGAAACCAGTGACTGCGCAACAAAATCGTTTCAAATTCTTTAATGCTATTAAAAAAAAAAAAAAACCCCCCTTAGCTTAAGAAGAAACAAATTGACATCAATACTTAATGCAGAAAATAATTTATTCTAGAATATCTCACAAATATGATTCTTAAAGGAGCAAAATCTGATACAAAATATTGTACTATAATATCGATCTATTTAACAAGCTTCTATCTAATATCTGTTTAACAAGCTTTTACACTAATTGACAATTTAGAAGGAAACAAAATTATTGATTATCATCATCTATAAAATTTAATTTTCGTTTAATTTCTATGGCTAACTTATATCCAAGTTCTGGTCGACGATCTTTCCCCTCAACCATTGCTTTTACTTGACTTGAATTTACAATTACGCCATTATTAGCTATAACAGTAGTTTTAGTTTTTTCAATGTCAACAAGATCTACTCCTCGGCTGCAATCATCAATTAAAATAGTCCGATAACCGTTTGTAAGTGCATCTATTGCAGTAGCCCCAACACAAACATCATAAGCTAATCCGCAAATATATATATCTGTTGCACTTTTTTCTTGTAATTGCGAAGATAGGCTTGTTTCCATCATCTTTTTATTATCCCAAAAAACGGAATATGAGTCTACTTCTGGATTAGTTCCTTTGTATATTTTAATTGCGTTATCCACAATTTTTAGATCTTTATGAAGTTCAGCACCCCAAGAATCTTGAATGCAATGACGAGGCCAAAGACGTTGTTTTAGTAATGGTGGACCTCTAAACGTAATGGTATCATAAACTTGCGCTGCTTCTTTTGAGATTCCGCTACTAGGGTCAACTTCTCTATAAAAAATAAAATATTCAATTTATAAAATACGTTATTTAATTAATTAAGTATATTACAAATTAATTAATTCTTTGCATTGCGTTAACTCCACTATGAGGAACTCTTATAATTAAATTACAAATTTTTATACAATTTCATACTTTTATAAACATGATTAGAAAAACAGAGGCAGAAATTTATTTCCACTACTAAATATTATAAGTCTACTCTACTTTTAATATTTTATATACAAACTGAATCTCATAACATAACGACCTCAAATAACGCACAAATTAATTACTATATGAAAAAAAAATACAGTAAGAAGAAAAAAATAAAGTCTGAAAACCATATACAATATTTATTTCGTCATTACTTTGCTATTTTATCGATATATGAAAGTCACTTTCAATTTTTTAAGTGGAATGCTTGATATTTCTTACTAAACTCGAATAAAACATCGAATTTTGCATAAAAAAGTATTTTTATATTGGTTGCATTTCTTGCACTTCAATGAAAAATTTATAATTTATTTCATTATTTCGTCAAAACTGCCGAGTCGATAATATCAAAAAATATTCGAAATATATGAATTAAATATATGAATATAATGAATTAAAATCGAGACCAATTATGTATTTACCTCAAGTGTAAGTTATCAATAAAGGATACATGATCCATAGGATGCCAATCAAGAGAATAAAACACTGCATCAAATTGTACAGTTTCCAATAGACGATTAATCGGTTCAATTACTTCTGAACCATCATGCTGAGCAGCACATTGTTTAATATTTAAAGAGCCCGTTATAAAATCGTTCTGTACATCTACAATTAAAAACGCGCTCTTTGGACGCGTGCATATTTTAATCCAACGATTCCAGCATATCTAAAATATTATAATTTAAATAATTTAATAATTATTTTGACAATATCATATTTATAAGTAAGTAAATACCTCAAATTCTTCTTTGTCAATTTTTCCATCTCCATTCAAGTCAAATATAGAATATATTTCCTTTAATTGACTCTCATCAACATTATAAACTTTCCCACGATCATTACGAAATAATGCACGACAAATAAATTCAAATTCCATAATAGACAAATATCCATCTCCATCTTTATCAAATGCAGTAAAACATGCATCCATGTTTCTTTGATAAAACTTCTTGTTTCTACGTTATTTGTTTAATCAATATCTACATTAATAATATACGACCACATTATATATACATATATTATTTTTTGGTCTCTTTAAGACTACAGTAATTTATAAAACTGTTACAATATATTGTTGCAGACATATTTCAATTTACATTATTGCAGTGCTTTGTTTCTATATTTGTATTTTTTATATGCTATACTAATAATGCAGCATTTTTTAGCATTAAATGTCACTTACCAATTCATAATTTTACTTAATAAAATAATAAAAAATGAAATAAATAAAATTTAATTTCAAAATTTATTGCTGTTTTAAATAAAAAAATAATTTAGAATAAAAATAAGTATAAAATTTTTTCCATTTATTTATTTATTTGTACACATCAAAATGATCAAAATAAGATATTATTGTTGTATTAATCTTTGATGAGTTAGCAATGATACATCAATCATTATCTCTGGTTCTAGAAGTTCATTTATTTTATATTTCATAGATTCTTCATAAGCATATGTAACAGATGTATCTGTAAGTTGGATATTACATTGTGCTAAGATTAAAATACAATTACGTAATCGTGCACAAACTTCGCGATTTACTTGAGGAATTCTTGATAAATCTTGGGTAAAACCACCTTCTGATCTATCACTATCTTGTTTATTAGCTCCAATCCATATATAACCATTATTTCCTAATATTAAACTTGCACCACACTCCAAATTATGAAAATGGGTTTTCTTTCTTTTTATAAGAGCTGGTGATACTTTTAACATTATACCCTGAGACAATTTACCATACTTTAAGACTCTAGTGTGTAATGAAAGTGAACCATCTACAAAAGTACTTTGTACTTCTGCACAAATTAGATCTCCTTCCTGGAGATACCGTCTCATAGTTTGTTCATCTTCTGCTGATCTTCTTCTCTATAAATTACAATATCATTATTTTTAAAATGTACTTACTTTAAGCAATATAAAATCAATTTTGTATCATACCAATTCACCACCCGGTAAATTAACACTAGAAAGAAGTAATACAGAATCAAGTTTAGAATTTGTGTCAACTTTCCATCGTTTCTGCTGTACTTCAGTTATGCGACCAACAATTACATCTCCTATTTCACCTTGATAACGTGCTTTTAAAGGTCTGATTGATATAAGTTTATTTACTTTTTCTAAAACACCAGCTACAGATGCACGTAATGTGTTTTCATCGTCCACGTATGTTCCATGTCCTCTAATAAAATTATATAATAAATGAATTTTTTTTCTTTTCGCTTTAAACAAATAAAACATGTACGCATTTACCTCAAAAAATCAGGTTGACTAGAAATTTCTTCTCCTGGAGTATAAATTCGAGGTTGTACATTTTCATTTTTTATTAAATTTAGATCGATTCTATTTATTGCCAAACGTACAATAATAGGTGGATATTCTTCCATTATAGACAATATTTATATACTAAATAAAATATTTATATGTTATATACATACATTTGAAATTGCATATATATGAAATACAATGGCATAGAATATACTATTGTAAGAATTACTATTTGCCTATTATAAATTAATTGTATATTATATGTTTAAATAACAATGAATAATATATATTAAGTAACAAGTAACAGTAAATAATATAGCATAAAAAATAATAACGTTTAGAAAATTTATTAAATTTTTAATCTAATTTTAAATTTAAAAATTAATATATTGAAAGGAGTAATATACCTAAATGGATAAAATATTAATAAAAAAAATGTCGTTATCTAAAAACATAATAAACCTTATAAATGCTTTTAATTATAATTGAAAGTGCGAAATTTGACGTTAATATATCCCTAAAATTATCCAAACGGAAGATCCCTAAAACTATCCAAATCGAGGATCCTTAAAACTATCTATCTAAAAGTATTATATTGATAAAAATTAAATTAAATTTTTATTTGTGTTGCTTAATTTTTTAAATTAATTGTTTATAATACTCTTTTTATGATATTTTGCCTTTTTTAAACAACTGCTTTCAACACAGAGGTTAAATAATATCTGAGATACCGATTAAACAATAAAGTATTATATATTATTTTTAGAAGGCAAAGGATAATTTATATGTTTAAATGAATTTTAATTTCATATATTGGTAAGTAATAACTAGGCATATATAGTGACATGACATATATATATACATAACTGATATAGTGAAATAAATATAAATGAAGTAAACATAGGTAAGTGAAATAAATTAAATAATTTTTATATTATTTTAAAATTATACAAAATTTAATATATGTACATGTCTTTTCAGTATTTTATAATGGAAAACTTTATTCCAACACGAGTATCAAAAATAAAAAAGGATGGTGTAAAAAGATTTGTATTAATAAATTATGAAAAACCAAAAAAAAAGATAGAAATTGTTAAAAGTGAGGAAAATAGTGATGCACAAACTTCTAGATTCAATGTGACAAAAAACAAATGGAATAAAAATGATGATGCAAAGAAACGAGAATTAGATATGAAACGCGCCAGATACGAGGTTATGAAATTTGGCATGTCTGGTTTCAAAGGAGCAGAAGCAGAAGAAGCAGAAGTTGCACTTGCTATAAGTTTAGGAGCAAAACCCTCAAAGAAGAAAGGTATTAATTATAAAATATTGCAAAATGAGAAAAAAAATCATAAGGAAACTTGTCAGAAAGACATAACATTAGCATCAAGTCTTAAAAAAAGTCTATTAAATGACAAACATAAAAAAACACGTAAAAGTTCCGACAGTTTGCTAAAGATTTATGGAAAAATAAATAAAAAAAATACTGGGTAAAAGTTAAAAATAAAATTTTAACTATTAACATTTAAAATATTTTTAGTTATTTTGTTCAATAGTTACAACATTAACTAATTGTCTAACAATAATATATTTCATGAATTGTATATTATATATATATATATATGCGTATGAATAACAAGTAATAAAATAATATTTTTATATTTTTGTGAATTCATTCGGACCAGCCTTGAGCTTCAATAGGAGGATACATATTTTTATCTACTCATATTTAAAATAGATATTCATATTGTGTTCACTATGCCACAATGGAATGATTTGGCATTTAAAAAATCACACTTTTGCTCGAAATCAATCAAATGCTGCAGCTGTTGGTGCAACCTCGAGCAACATTTGAAGAAAGGCATTTACTCCTTCTGTAAACAGAATAAATGATGCGACTTTTCTTATTTTGCATTAATATTTTTATCAACAATGATTTTTGAATGATCAGAATTACCCATAAATTTGGGCACATATCCGTATTTCACAAACGGGAGGTAGACGAGCATGCCTGCTAATATGAACCCAGCCGCATACAAGTATTCAATTTGAGGTTTATCGATGATCGGCGCTACAATCAGGTACGCAGAGATTCCAAGTACGAGAACAGGTATTATCAGCGGACATTTATATGGTCGAGGATGATTCGGTCTGGTTCTTCTCATCACTAATAAAGCTAACATCGCTCCGCCATAAAAAATCCAAGCAGTGAACGAAAAAAAATCGATCAAAGAATCAATATTTCCTGATAGTACCATTGCTCCTAAATGATGGAAAGATATTTCATTAAATATTTAGTGGAATATGTATATCAATCAAAACGAGAATAAGATTGGCGTAAATGATACCTGCAACAAGAGAATGGAAGATAAGTCCCGGTGCAGGAGTAAAACGTCGCACGTGCACATAACTAAGACAGTCAAGTAAATGACCCTCTCGAGACGCGGCAAAGCAGAGTCTACCTGCTGCAAAAAGAGTACCATTTGCAGAACCAAATGTGCTGATCGCAACAGAAAGGGGCATAAGCCATGCCATAACGCCAAGAATTCGATTTCCGAATGTCTGCAAAACAAATCAGTTTTTGAATATGAATTTTTATTTGAATCTCTGTTTTAATTCTTGACTTTTAGGATGAAGAATTCTCTTACCACTGCAACAGCTTCACTTTCGATCATTTCCGAAGGTGACATCACAGCTAGATAGGAAATGTTTATCAATGCGTAACATAGCGTGACAAGGGGTATACCAATCATAATAGAACGTGGTAGATTTTTAGAAGGATTTTTGATTTCTTCAGTAACATAATTGAGATTGTTCCATCCATCATATGCCCATAAACCAGTATAAAAAGCTGTGGCTAATCTGCCTATATTAACAGTACCACCGTCCATGGTATCGAAAGCACCTTTCAAATGCTGCGTATTACCCTGTATCAACTTATAAGAGCCACCAGCAATTACAACAAGTATGGCGATCAGTTTTGCTGCGGTAAATGCGTTTTGTACACCTGTGGCTAGATTAACACTGTAACAGTTCACTAATAGTATAAGTATGATCGCCAGAAGTGCAACGATTTTGACGACTTCCTCGGGTGGATCACAATCAGCCGCGAATGCTTCAACCGCGTACTGTGCGAACGACAAAGAGATTATTGCCATCTGAGATGGTTTTAAAACCAAAGTGGAAACCCATGAGAAGAGAAAAGCAGGTGGTGCGCCGAATGCGTCCATAAAGTAAGCGTACTCGGCGCCGCTGCTCGTATTCATCGTACCCAGCTCAGCGTATGCTAACGCACCGCACAAACTCAACAAGCCACAGGCCGTCCATACGAGGAAGCTGATTCCGATACTGCCGGTTCGAACCAGAAGCCCTGATGGCGAAACGAATATCCCAGAACCTATCGTTTCGTAATTTAACGAAGAAGAAGAACAAGAACAAGAAGAAATTGAGATTGTACTGTTTTTAATTAATCGTATAAGATTTTACTGATCGTATAGATTGCTCTACCTATCATAGTACCAACGATTAGAGCCACCCCACTGACGAGTCCCACCCGTCTCTTGAGGTGAACAGAGTTGTTCTCCTCTGGGTCCGTCCCCTCCAGCCCTCCACCCCCTCCACTACCGTCTTCATCATCTCCCAAATCCCCAGATTTAATTTCTTTTTGTTTTCGTACATGTAGCTGTTGTTCTTGTTGATGTTGGAACGGCGACATAATTGGGTTCCAACCATTGCTGTTACCGTTGTTTCTAATCGATCGAGAGACCAACGTCGTTTCAGGAATTCCATTCCATCCACCGCTTTGCAACTGCTGTTGCGATTGGTTTCCGTTACTTGTCTGTGGATCATGTCCCACGGTTGCTGAAATCATTCATATTGTTTCATTTACTAAAAAAATTATTATTATTTTAAATCAAACAAATTGATTTTTAAACCATCATTCAACGTTATTATGTGATATTATTACAGTATGGTTGTAGGTATACCGCACAATAATCGAATAGAAGGTTCACAAAAATGGACCGTATGGTTACCTTCGTACATAATTCATCAGGCTTTATTATTGACAGTTTCAACCAACTCCTCTGCTACTTGCAAATGGTACAAGTTTCCGTGAAGAAATTTGACTTTATAGTCATTAACTAATATTTATTAATGAGAAGATCGTTTGAACATTAATGTCCACTTTCTTACGTATTCTGTACACTTTGTGATTGCAGAAAAAAAACACGTGAATAAGATCTTTCAGAAAATCTTACTTAAATGATATATAAACGAATTATCGATAAAGTCACTACAAACAACCGATAATTGTATTTCAAAAAACGCAATTCTTTTCTTTTAGCAAAAACACTTTTCTTTTAACAACTAATAAAACATATTTGCATACTTCAAAGAACCACGATGATCTAAAAAGCGACAAATTGTTGAATTTGTATCTTGTCGTCATGTGACGTACATCATTTTATTATAACCGAGGTATTATTGTTACCATAATAGTTCGCATGGCCAAACGCCAAAGATTTCTCGTGACTGCGATCTTTTAACGTACACAATTTATATAATACAAACACGTTTAAAAAACACATAAAATACAAACACGTTTCTTAAAATCTTGACGCGGCGATTTCTTCAACCAATATCAGAAATATCGGTAATGTAATCGAATAAACTCGATACTACATTTGTTAATCGTCTTTTTGATAGATTATTTTTTAGATAATACATTTTTTTGATTATTTGATCTATTTTTTCCTATACTGATCAATATTGTGCACATTAATAATCGAAACTCGTGATAATAGCGTCGATACTGAATGTCGATAGTAAATGTTTTTGAAAATAGAAAAGCATAAACGTTCATTTTAATGAGCTTGTGAGGTAGGTAATAGTTACATTCGACCGAACTTCGTATTACACAAGGCATTCGTGGTTTCATCTTCAAGGTGACCTTTCGATAAATTATTGATTTTCCTATTGACGCATCCATGTTAATAATTTATTATTACATCAGATTTAATATTTATCTTAAAATATCATTCCGATTTCTTCTTTAAAATATATTACATAGAGTACATATATTTTTTGACGTACGCGCGCGCGCGTGTGTGTGTGTGTGTGTGCGCACACGCACAATATTTTAATTTCTTTATTTCTTTCTCTACTTTTTAATTTCTTTATTTTTTATATGGTATATAAAAAAAAAATCGAAAAACTAATTATAAGAATTAGTATTCACGCAATGTATTATTTTAATTTTAATTTCATTTGGATTTTTTTCTTTCTTCATTAATGAACATTTTTGCAGTAGCTTCGATAGAGGCATCAAAAATGCTGATTATTTATATTTTTAAATGGCAACGTATCGTTTAGCTATATATCTTTTACAATTCAAGTTCAATATCTTGTATAATTCTTTTAGTAAAATCGAATATATAACATCGAATGTGAAATATTGTTAATATTTGATTAAACATATATGATCGATGGGAAACACAATTATGTGTTGCAACTATATTTAAGTTACAATAAAAGTCTTGTAAGATTTGTGGCTAAACTGTTTTGTTTTACTTGACAATTTACAAAAAAGTAATGCAATATGATAAAAGATGCACATATTATTTTGTGAATGACTATGATATGTAAATATAAAGAAAAATAAATATACAAGATAAAAATATGTGACATAAATTATACAACTGTTTTTAAATCTGGTCTACTACCAAACAATGGTTACAAATTAATTAAAAACATATGTTATAAATACTTTATGCAAGAAGGAAATCAATTTTATAGTTTTAAAAGACTTGAGTAAAAAACATGATGCTTGAAAAGGAATGTTATCAATGAACATTATGCATGTTCAACGACAAATTATTATATATGTGAATTTATAAAATTCGTCGAATTGGTAAGACGATATGCTAACACGGATATTTGCAGTAGATATATATATATATATATATATATATATATATATATATATATATATATATGTAGACATGATATGTACAGAGTCAATTCATAGCCTTCTTTCCCATCGTTTAGCACGAAATGATTTTACAAAAAGAATCTTCGTTTTTTAATTCGAGTTACGTTCTTCAAGTTTCATTTCACTGTTTATATCAGAAGTTTCATTAGTGGTACTTATATACATATATACATATATTTATACATATATACTTCTATATAAATGTAGTATGCTTCCAACCGTGTTAATACCTATTGTGACAAATTGTCGTAATGATTCAATTGCATTTAATTGATCGTTCGTGCGAAAGAAACCGATCTCTGTGCAACGTCTTGTATGAAAGAGGATTTTGTTTACAACTAAAAACTAAATTGGTTATGAAATGAAAAAGAAAATGTAAAGTAATGTTTCTTTTAAAAAAAAATTGTGAAGGCTTAGAATCAAGCGTGATACAATGCATGTCCTAATTGTATTTATTAAGCTGCATAATGCATTTTATATCTTTCAATAGATGTATCAAATTCCATTTGATGTTAGTAATCCATTTGACGAGCCGTAGAAATAAAATTTCAACCATCTTATCAACATACATCAACGACATCGATTGATCGAGTTCGAGATTGTAGTATGCCAACGCTAATGATATGCTTCGAATATATTTAAAAATAAATACTTGATCATTATTACGTAAATAATGATGGAAAAAATTCAATTTATTCTCAACGTCAAACTGTAAATTTTGTTCGTGTAAAGTTGCTGATATATGTATAGTCATATGACATTGGTCGATGGTTTTCGTTCCATTCTATTGATCATTATATTTACCATTACTTAACGGAGCGAAGATAATTTTTAACTCTTTCACTTTACATAATTTATTAAAATTTCTATTTCGAAAAAACAGTTTATATATAAATAGAATCGAAACTGATCAAAGCTTTTGATTCAAAATTTAGTTATCAAATGCGTTCTGTATGTAACGTGTTCGATTTTTAGAAAATCATGAACGCATTTCTAGTAATCGTATCGTTTAGAGTAGCAAGGTTTTAGGATAAAATCAACATCGCTTAGAACACGGAGAAGATCAAGATGCATTGGTTCGCATAGAAAGTACAATTGGCTTAAACGAAATACGCATTGTAGAATAGTCATTGCTGCTGTTCGTTCAGCAATTTGTTAAGAAGTCGTTATTCGTCTATTTGTGTGTCTATTCGTTACATTATGTGTTGTCCAACGTGTATTATCATGACATGTCAAAAATAATTCATGAAATTTGCACGAGAATAATATCAAGATCAATATTTAATGATTTATCCACTATCCATAAAAATATATATCTCTTAAGAATATAAACTGCAGAGTTTTCCAGATTAAAAAATAATTTTTCACATTCTTTTAATCACTTAAAAATTATCGCGTAGATCTGTTCTATTAACAGATAGTTTTATTAACATGAAAAGATATAGTAGCTGAGTCTAATAAATGAATAAATTGATGATAAATTTCTATTTGCGATGGAAACGGAAAACCACTTGCGCATAGTGTCTTAAAATACACAGTAAGACTAAATTTAACATTGAGGTGAATCTGGAAATTTGATTCCTGTAAAATAAAAGTAAACAAACAAAATAGGCATATATAAATAGAATATTAAGGGATATTTTAAAGTTAATAAATTTAAATATTAAAAATAAAAATATTCTTAAAATTACATAAAAATTTTATATACCTCATGCATTTTCGAATTTCTTCTTTCTTTTTAATTATATGTATTATATATTTATATAAATAGTTAAACGTTAAATGGTTAAATAGTCAAAATATAATATATATCATATATTATTATGATTAATAGTATATAAGATATTTCGTTTTTTTTTTTTATTCAATTACTTATATTTTTTATTTAACTCGATTATAATTTCTCTTTATTTTATTTTTGAAAGTGAAATGATATATTTTAAAATATGCTAGTTTATAATATATTTTAATTATATGAATTTTTTACTATTTCATTTATTTATTAATATTAATAAATGTAAAATTAGAAGAAATAAAAAAAAGATTCTTATTAATCATAAATAATACAAATTTTTCTTTTGTTTCGTGTTACTAAATAATATCGGCCAGTAATATAATATGAATATTATTTTACTTGTCTTGGATATATTTTTGTATATCATATTGTGGTATTTGTATAAGAAAAAAACATAATTGACTATACGAAATATAAATTGCGTTACGTCCTGTATATACATATCCGGTTTTGCAATTAACATAAGTATATGTCATCAAATTATTTGATCGATGAATTACGAAAATGTCTTATTAACACTAAACAATTAATGTGATTCCTCATTCTAAATCATTTACCGAATTAAAATAATAAAATATAATATAATATAATAAAGATAAAATCTGTTACTTTGTAGATACACATTGTATTGCAAATGCGTTTAAGTTTTATGATTTAATCATTTTTTACAGATTTATTAATTTTTTTAATTCTATGAAAATTATGTATAACTCAAACTAAAGTCAAATTCTTTATATTAATGAAAAAGCTCTTTCAAGGACGGAAATTGTATTTATGCAACAAGCGAAAATAAAAAAAGCGCGCGAATTTTATTAATTGCGAATAAATGGCTAGTCTTTCTATAAATAATAATTATTACACGGTAATAGTAATTGTAAGGAAAAATGTCGCTCACCTCGTTTGAAGGGCGCGACATGCATGACTCTAAAAGGGACCGATAAAAAGGGCGGACTGTGAGACCGCCTCTCATGACACTACGGCGACTTTTTGAAGCAACCACTGTCTCTGCCGTATACACAGCTGTTTTTGGCCCGCCGTCTGCTTCTTTCTTGCGCTAAATTCGCTCGCAAATTTTTAGTTCGTGTTTCAATGGGCGACTTTTACGTACGCCCTTCCTTCTCTTTTAAAGTTTGAACAATTACGATTTGTCCGAATCAAACTGTAGTCCTCTTTTATTTAAATCGAGTATTTTCAAATTTGAATCCTTCCGATAACATTAATCGTTTAATACAAATTTA
Source organism: Frieseomelitta varia (assembly GCF_011392965.1). Lineage (NCBI taxonomy): Eukaryota > Metazoa > Arthropoda > Insecta > Hymenoptera > Apidae > Frieseomelitta > Frieseomelitta varia. The sequence continues at coordinate 78,435 of NW_025110700.1, forward strand.
CGTGTTTTCTATGTAACTATATATTCATATACGACTCGCACCAATCTATCTCTGACGATGAACTGGATGTTCGAGTTTAACAGAGGGAGACGTACCCGCTAAAGAACGAACGAGGTTAGGAAGGGGAAATTGGGAGTGCGACAAAGAAGGAGACTATTACGAACGCCTAGCGTCGGCGCTTAAATTCGCTCGATATCGTTTTTCCCTATTTCGACTTTTATTACATATCTATAAAATATTTTTCATACTTTAAGTTATTTTATTTTTAAGCTTTTCTATACCATTATTGTATATAAAACATATTAGTTTCAATAGATATTTACAAATATTAATGTTTACGTACAATTAAATAAATGTATAATTTTTTACAATTATATAATAATATAATTGCATATTTATTTCACAATTTTGAAATAAATTATTAAAATAATAAATAATACATGGAAAATAAATAAAAAGATGAAGAAAAAGATTGCAGGGCTTCTATTGATGCAAAATAATATAATAATGTATGTTATTATTGTAATAAAAGAAATGATTTTTTTATAAGTTTCTTAAAGAAAATAATATACAAAATAGAACAAATACTATATATTAATATTTTATACATTCCAACAGTAAATAATATAAATACAATAAGTAGTATCAGTATAACAATAGTCATATTTTTGTAATCATAAGAATTGGGTGTTAAGTAAATTTCAACATTATTAAGTAATTCTATTTTGTAACTACAAATTATAGTTATAGTTATATTCTAACAAATTATATTATTACAGTGGTATAAAAATTATGCTTTTACTATATTAATGTACTGCATATCAATAAAAAAATGTATATATTTGTAAGAAAATGGATTATTAAATTATTAATTATAAAATTGGAAATATAACAAAACATATTTTATAATATATGTGATTTTACAATAAAAAACTTAACAGTTACATTGTCACAATATTACAAAACATCGTGCCATCAATTATACATGTTAATAAGTTTTAACAGTGACAAATGCAAATATGAAAATGTTTTAAATATCGTTTATATTGTTTTAAAAAATAATTTTTAATTTATTCCTATATTTTTTATTTAATTGTAAACGTCTTTGTACATACAGTGGCAAATGCAATGTATTTTTAAAATATTTTAGTTTCAGAATCAACTGTAGTTTTTTTGTTTCAATGGAAGTTTGATGCCAATATGTAAATAAAATTAATTTATTTTTGTACTTACAGTTAATATATTCACATTATTACATATGTATGAAACACGCACACTTATGATTATATATTCCAGAAAATATAACAAATGAATTTTTGTTTTGTAAATGTTTTTATACTAGGCCAGCTCATGTGTGCAATTTCATATCATAAAACAAAACTGTGATTATGTGCAATATATGTAATATTCTTTGATTAATTATTTCGAACAATTGTTTATATATTACAAATTAAAAAAAAAAAACAAATATTGGGAACAATTCAATGTGCCTTAATAAAATAACGGTAGACAAGAGTCGCCAGTACCCCAAGAGCAATTGGAATCAGCCACGATCTCCAAGAACCACTGCAACTAGCAATAATCACATCACAATACAGAATTGACTACTTATATATTATATATTTTGAATTTTAATAACTTTATGAATTTGGGTAGCACAATTACCATTTATAAGACAATCATATGATGACTACGTGACAAAATAAAAAATATAAATCTATTGTTCTAAGTATTATTTTATAATAAAATTAGATTTTTAATCGTGCTATCCAATTAATACAAATAATTGAGAAATGAAAGTATATCATTACTAAAGATATTAGTTATAGAATTATATATCTGTAATATTTTAGTTAGTATATATACATTATATGTAATATTACACATAATATATATTCACACACACATACACACAATATTAACTAATATGTATGAAAAAATATACCTAGAATTATCTACGTCAGACACATCAGTTAATTCACTATTGCCTTGTGTTCTCTCTTCCTAAAATTAATAATTTTTTATTCCTTAATCATTATTATTGATAGTAGGAACAGAAATTAGTAGTAAAAAACATAAAATTATCTTAAAATTGAATCTTATACGTACTTCTACTAATTCGCCAATTTTAAATATCTCCATTAATTCTCTTGCATCACTTGAATGACCAATGTCTTCAAAAGCTTCTGTACAATCTTGACCACCCTGTTCCAAAAGAACTTCTTCTCCACCAGGATGCTTAAATTTGAGATATGAAATAAACGTTTTTATACGTAGATCTATTAAAAAACACTAATTATAAAAGAAATAATGTAAAGTATATAATTACACTTATAAATTGAGTCACATTGTAAACTTTATTGTGAATAATAAACCACAGATCTTTACTATCGTTATGTTTAGCAACTTCTTCCCGCGTATAAAATTTGGTATAAGCGGTATCACCAGTATTATTCTCGGATGCCATATTTTTTCTTTGCAGTAAATATTTTACAATAAATATACGAGTATTATATAGATATGGCTGAAAGGAATGAATGAAATAGTCAATATATAGTAAATGACGTATTGTTAGAGTATTATTATGTTAAACTTAGTTTAAAAAATACAAATCGCGCAAAAATTTATTCCGCAACTTATACTTTAGTTACGACTGTAGCTACAGTCTGAATTCAGTGAATCGGTCAGTGAATGTTTCGAACCTTGTACTCATGATAGTAATATTGAGCGCCAACGAAATCTATAAAATTATTTATCCTTTAAAGGTTATCAGTAATATCTTTCTCATACAAATTATTTTAATTGAATTTTAAACAACATATCAGAAATTATAAGCATTACTTCAAGTATATAGAGATACATGTTTATATGCAAATTAAATATTTTAGGAATATTTAGATTATATCAAAATTTCAATATTTTTATAACATAATGCAATAGTATAAATTGAAAGTATTTATTGATGTAATATGAAAACTTATATTTAAATATAAAATATAAATTAATTCAATTCTTTTTATGTACTTGTACGACTATTTTTTATCAGTTTTTACTGTACAAAATTAAGAGTTTTAAAGTTGAACCAATAGGAAATCGCCGTTTTCATTGAAATGTTTAAATTAATGGTTACAGCATAAAGTTTTATGTAGAATATTAATATTTAGATCAAATGTATTTTTATTAATGAAATATGAACAAATAGCTTTACGAATAAATTTGTTTAATATTTTATTTTTCAATTATGCATTAACAAGTAATGTTTAAATTTTGTGGAATACAATCATATTTATAATTAAATAGTAATATAACATGAATCTTACTGGCATTTCGTCCATACTTATTATTATTAATTTATTAATTGTTTGTATAAAATGTGAATTTTCATTTATGTCAATGTTATCATCTGGATTTGATAAAATCAGTAATACAGTAAGAAATGTACAATGTAATTTTGGAGAATGTTGTACAACGGAATATATTTCTCCTGACATTGATAGTATGTATATTAAGTAGAAAATTTTAAGGTTATTTATATTGTGAGATTATGTTTATATATAACCAAATTAACTGATTATATATAATTCTAGAGTTAGATGATAATCTAAATAAAGAACTTTATGGACAAGAAATTGCTCATCATATAATTATAAATGCTCTACGTGGACATTTAACATCAGCTAACCCTCCAAAAGCTCTAAGTATGAGCTTCCATGGTCCACCAGGCACTGGTAAAACTTATATAAGTCAAATGATTGCTAAGTTTTTTTATAAAAAGGGCGATCAAAGTAAATTTTACCACTTTTTTAATGGCCGTAATGATTTTCCTCTGCAAGAAAAAGTAAATGAATATAAGGTATGTTTCACTTGTTAGTAAAAAATTATTTAGGTTTACATTCAATATATTTTATATTACGCAGGAAGAATTATATAAAATTATTATTAATAGTTTACAAAAATGTGAAAGATCAATGTTTGTATTTGATGAAGTGGATAAAATGCCAGAAGGTTTACTAAATGTTCTTGTACCATTTTTGGACTACAATACATGGATCAAATCATGGAGATTTACAAGCACTTCTATAGATACAAGGAAAGCAATTTACATATTTTTATCAAATACAGGCAGTTCACGAATTACTCAACGTTTATTAACACTTTGGGAGGAAGGTAAACAGAGAAGAACAACTAAACTTCAAGATTTTGAAAATTTAATAAGTGTTGGGGCATTTAATGAAAAGGGTGGCTTTTATCATAGTGATACAATAGACTCTAGTGTTATAGATCATTATGTACCTTTTTTACCACTTGAAGAAGTACATGTGAAGAAGTGTTTAAGAAAAGCTTTCATAAACAGAGGAGTACATCCTACTAATGAAATGATAGAAGAAGGATTATCATATGTGATTTTTGGACCTCCTCCACATAATATCTATGCAACTACTGGCTGCAAAAGACTAGAACAAAAAGTAGCTGCTATTATATATGCTAATAAAAAGCACAGAATAGAATTTTAAATATAGATACGTATTATTTTTTTTTTGTCTTAATGTCTCAATAGGATCTGAATTTTATTGGTTATTCTCTTATTGGCACAATCAGAAAATGTGTAATAGTTAAAAAAAATAATACAATTAATTTGTTACAATAATACACATAATGATTATTTATATATTTATGTATGTGTATATTTATATTTAAGAAATAGCTAAAATTTTTATTATCGACAGTACAGAATTACAATATATACAATTGAGTCTTGGCAATTGACTTCAAAATATGGTCATAAAGGCGAAAGCTGTCCAGAATTATAAACATTTGGCGATAAATTTTTTGTATGATTCTAATATATAAGAATATTTAGACAACTTTAATCTTTATGACTTTTCTAAACTTTATTCGTACTGTTATATTATACTGAAAATAATTTTTTTGATCTATACAAGTAGCTAAACATTTGTTTTTATGCGTTCGGTTTCCGTATATGAATATGTACTTTCTATTTATATGATTGTGATAGAGTACAACCTCAAATAAAGAGAACAAAATAAATTTTATTTTTATAATGATACTAATAAATGTGAAGATAAATCTTTCTATATTTTATATAATGTAAAACTTCTTCTTTTTGTTCTCCATTGAGGAATAAATTTAATAAAATATGATTGCACGATGCTATGATTAATACATAAAATATTTTTGATCGTCGTGCTACCATATAAGTAAAATATCTAAGTAGTATAATTTATGGTTATTCTTCTTCAACATATTCTTTTGGAAAAAACCCTACTTGATCTCCAATTTTTCCTTTCCACCAACCTTTGGCATCACCTTCCTTGCTTAATACCACAACTCTGCAACCTCGTCGCAGGCTTAGTTGATTCCGTTCTCCTCCGCGAAAATCAAATAATGCTTTAGCCAAGACACGTCTATATGGCCATAGCAGGCGTTGATCTAACTTTTCAAAATTTTCTGATAACGATGCCCGCTCATAATATTCAACAAGTTCAACTACGCTTTTAAAAAAACGAGATTCACTAAGATAATATACATCAGCACCATCAACATTGCGTTTAAATACTCTTATATGTTTTACTGTTCCGTCTGCCCTATGATATGATATAGATTAATGTTTTTAAATACACTGATTTTTGAATTCAATATTAAAAAAAAAAAGATATGTATGTGGAATTCTTACTTAATACTAAGAGCATAATTGGTTTCGTGTTTCAAACGTGGTTGTCCAGCAGGTCGTACTCGCAGCATATAAGTACCATCTTCACGAGGTTCTAATTTATTTGATGCTGTATCACGTCCCATTTCTCCTACAAACCATAATTTCACTGAGAGGGCACGTTCACATGGTAGAGGTGGTGGAGGCGGAGGTGGTGGAGGTACTGGCATACACCGACCCGAATGTGCAATGCATTGTTTATGTACAGCATAACGACAGGTTTCACATCGATATCCCTATTTAAATGAATAGCTTATTAGGAAATTTGTATTATAATATATAATAACTTACAATTAATGTTTTACCTGAAAAATTCGTCCCTTTAAAAATTTACCACATCGTTGACAACTACGTGGTGTGTCGAATGTTGTAAGTTTAAATTTATGATTTGTATTGCGACATGCGGCGGGATTAACATTATCCATTGCATCTTGCAATGCTTTGATCCATATTTGCTTTTGTTCTTCTGTTCTTGCATACAAAGTATATGCAGTATATTCTTGTTTATGGACCAATAGCCATTGATAGGACCACCGAGAATCTCTGCCGAGTGTTCGTCTTCCTGTATGATCCTCTAACCGATAATCATCAAGACGTAAGGTCTCACGATAGCAATATTGTTCTCCTCTACCCGCTTTACAAATTAATACTACTTGTTCGAAAACGAATGCGTAACGAGCTTTTACTCGTTGATCACCATGAGCTTTTACCTAAATATGATTGCAACATTTTGTTGATGTTTAAATTTTAAATATATTTGTTTATATGAAATTATTACCTTAAGCTCTCCATCTCTAAGTAATCGCCCAAAATCTTTCAATTGCACATCCTCTGGAACGTCCCAATCAATTATTGATGCTTGAATATCTTTTATAATGTCCAATGTGTCTGAGTCACGTTTTATTTCATTAATATATTGTGCTATGTCAACCATTACTTCTCTAGCTTTTCCAAGTTGACGCCTATCTTCTAGCCAATCACAAGGAGTTTCTTCTACTAGTTTGTCAAGCAATAAGTGATATTTTAATATTCTTTGCATTGGGACAGATAAAATATCTCGTAATTTGAATTTGCCATTATTTGCTTCTTGTTGACATCTCTACAATTACCATTTTCATTAAAAATAAAATATATAAAATATCATACATTAAGAACAAATGTCTTAAAACATACAATAACTTCTTGATTAACTAATTCATAACGAACACATGCTTCTTGCAATGTGCTTTGAGCGAGGGTAAGATTTGCACAATAATCGCCATAAATAAGGAATTTCTCTCGCCAATCGAGAAAAACCTGCGCTAAAGTAGCGCCGGTCCTTGCTTTCCGAAGTTGACTATGAAAACCGGCATGAATTTCTGCAAGTTCCTTTATACCAAAAAAAATACGTGCAGAATCTTCGGGTCGTAGTAACGGGGAAAGGGGTCTAGCGAAATGTTTAAGTAAACTGTTAAGGACATCAGAATAATTTCGTTCTGTTTCAACAAGTTCTTGTATTACATAATCCCTTTTTTCACCGCCACAGATTGCACCATCCTGTTTCATAAAAATCGATTGAAAATTTTTTTTATAGGAAGTAATATAGAACACAAAATACTATAAGGCACAATAAAACTAATTATTAATGTTACGATTTAAAATGACATTGGGATGAATTTTTGATGATCGCATGCATGTAAGACAAATGCCAATATTTAACGACCTGTGCAACAGATGGAGGAGGTGGCAAGTGTAGACTACAAAGGTCCTGGTAGATTTCTTCACTTTGTACATGGCTGCAATATGCTCCATATCCATCTTCCTCCCCAACTGGATCTTCATTGTCGCCTCCTCCACCTGCTTCATTTCCTTCTCGCCTTCTAAATCTTCTGCGACGACCTTCGTCTTCACGGCTTTAGCATAAAAATATGAACAGCCATGCACTATTCATGCATGAAAAAAATAAAATTTCTTGCGAACTTAAATTATTTGTAGCAACTGTAGATATTGTTACTAATATAGTTAGCACATAAATTTTCAAAGAAAATGTTGAATAAATTTTAAAATAGTGCCAGTATCACTGTAGTGAGTTAATTTTGCAGTAAAAATTTGTAAATAATACTTATTTATATATCAAATAAACAATGCTTGACTCTTATAATCGAATACAGTGATGTTTGGTACTTTTATTGTAAATCTTTAAACATTTAAGTTGCAAACGACAGATACCTTCTCTGTGGAAGGCCAGTCGTGCTGAGAATTACTCGAGAAGCAAAGTAATTCCTGATATACTTGGGATTCATCTACATCCATACCCTTAGATTTCATGGTAAATGTCCCCACTCCTGTTGTGGGACTAAACCCATTGATATAAGTTATTATAAATGATTTGATGTTTTTTATAGATCAGTTTTTATGATAATTTATAAAGTTTTTATCTTTAAGTGAAGTGTATTTGTATATTTCAACTATAAATATATTCAATAAATCAACATACTTCATTAAAATTTAAATGCTTACCCTGCACCAGCACTTTGTAAGTCCTTATAGATATCTTCTTGTGATCTACCATGACCTATAGAAAAACCTCTGTAACAAATATTTGTTGATATAATAAAATAATACAATTTATAGATATAAAACATTATATGCTGATTATATAATTACTTACAATATACCTTTACGTCTCAAACGAGCACAATTTGATAAAACTGATAAAGTACGTAATACACGAAGAAAGTCTGATAAATCAAACAACATAGTAGGTTCAAAAAGTTCAGAATCAGTTAAGCCAAATGTAGTTGAACATGCTGATAGAAATACTTTTATATTTCTTAAGCATAAAAATTGTGCCATTTGTGGTTTTTGATTTACATCTTTCATGTCTATACAACCAGGATCCACTGTATTTAGAAGATTGCATAGCAATACACCATCTCTTAATGTATATGCTAAATCAACAGCAGTAGCCTCTGGCCAATTTGCTTTATGATCTGCCCTCAAAGCTCCACATCTTGTTAACCATTTAACACATTCATGCCAACCACTTCCATTATCTATTCGGCTCATTTTTGTTTCTTTGATTTTCAGAACAAAATATTAAAAATTTATGATGAATATTATTTCAATATATAGTGCATTAGGCCATAAAGATTTCATTAATGTATTTTCTTATATTAGAAAACTGTAAAAATATAAAATATGATTCAAAATAACAGTTTACATAAATATACTTTGACAACTAAAAAAATAAATAATATCATATCTAAGAATGTAATTTTAATAGATAAAATTCCCAAAATTATATCATGACAAAGAAACATCGTGAATTATATGTTATTAGAGCAAATAGTATTTTTGAAAATATACCTTCATTCGACGAAGAATCTATAAATTGTTTCTTCGTTCTTCTGTCAGTGTTAAGAATATTCTGTATAGTTCTATAAAGGAATTCATTATTGTGTTTCGTGTCGGGTTTTACAGATGTTTCAACGAAATCTGTAGTGCCATTTAAAATGGTTTATTGGCAGTGTCATTGCTAAGAAAGCATTTGGCCGAATTATAACTTTAATATACAGTTATTACTTCACACAATGTTTCTTGTTTTCTCATTGTAGTATTATGACGTTCGGCCCGCTGCAACTTATGATCGCCATATTGCTACTTCACTGCAGTCGATCATATAATAAATCTCAATGCGGTGTTTGTTTCACGTATCGAACTGCAGATGGAGTTAAATGTTTGTATAAGCATTGATAAGTGAATGTATTTGAAATTTTAAAGCCATTCGAATTGTTAAACTTGATGAATATTTGAAAAAATGCAATTATTTCTTACTCGTTTGTTTCTTATTTACATTTATTTTTATCTACATATGGTATAAGAATTTAAACATATAATTTTAAGATAACAATGTTCTTCAAATAATTTCATTGTACGATTATAAATAATGTCGATCTATTGATATCATACATTAACATTATGTAAATATAAAAATACCAGTTACATATTTTAAGAATTATATTCGCTATTATAAATGTAATAAACATATTGTTTGAAAAAAGATACATTAATTCACTAACCAATCAACCAATAGGATAAAGAAACTCTAATGACGTAAAGTGATGTTTCATTCGGTTACTCTGCCAGCTGTGCAGTGTGTCGATAGTAGCGTTACTGTTTAAAAGTTGTTACATCTTATTGTGTTTTATTTCTATAATACAGCAGTTTACGGTAAATATATAGAGATTATTTATTATGTATACGATATACAGTGATAGAAAAATAAAGTTTAAGATTAATACAGGTATAAATAAAATTTCTATCGAGCAAATACTTTTTTTCGTATTAATTAACTGATCGCTTGTATATTTTGGGACGAAATAAATTTTCTTTCTTAATAAACATTACTTCTTTTATCAATTATAATTCAGGTTTATAAAACAAATATGATTTTGTTTTTACTCTTTACTTTAAACTTTAAACTTTGTCTTATTCTGTACTTTTTTGGTTGTCACTGTAGATTTTATTTATTATTATAAAAATTATAAATATCGCATATCTTAAAGAGAAAAGAAAGGAAATAATAAAAAAAAAAAAAATGAAAATTGAAAATATTTTAATTTTGTCAATATATATGAATATATTTGAACATATTCAACATATTCTTTGTATTTTATAAATAATTAAAGCATCTTATATTTAACATAAATGTTCAAGTATAAAAAATTTTAATCTGCTTTTGAAAATAATCTATGAACAAATAATAATCTGCATATAACTTTGTATCATTCCAATTCAAAACAGTATTTCTTACCATAATATACTTCTCATCATAGTTAAAACATCACTGTGATTTCATTTGATGAGTAATACAAACTATAACACTTTTTATTTAGGTTGCGCGAATGAAGAGACATTCGCAATAAAGCAAAATGTTTATTGAAACAATTTACATATATATATAATTTACATACATATAGAAACAATTTACATACATATATAATTTACATAAAAAAATTATACATATATCATTTTAAATAAAAAAAAATTTTTTTTTCATTTATTATTTATATTTTCATGTAAATTTATATATTATTTATAAAAATATAAATTTTTATATTATATTTATATTACCAGTAAATAAATATAAATTTGAAAAGCAGGTCATTTATAATATTGTATAATAATTATAATATTAATATAATTACTAATCTTATCATAATACTACGACATGCTTCTTGAAATATTTGATGACAAGATAATCACTTATATTCAATAGCTTATGAAGCGATATTATCTGTCTCTCTATTGTTTTTAATTGGATTAAAAAAAATATTATTTAGTCATTATTTTCTCTTTTTAATTATTTCTCTATTTCAGTAAAATATCGAAAATATGAAAATTTTATTTTACGCGACTACACTGTTAATTGCGAATAGTGTTATATGCTTCAACCGTTCCAATAAATTACAATGTAAAGACGAAAAAAATGTACCAGTGGATTGGTAAATATTTATACAATCAAGTTTTATTTATTAATTAAGATTTATACAATCTAAAAAATGCTGCGCTTTTTCTTTACTTTCAGCATAATTATTTATGTATAAATTAGTGCATTAGAGTGATAACAAGGAATGACTTTTGTGATGTAAAAATAACGATACAAAAATAATAAATATAATATATAATGATATAAAAACTAATTTAATTGTAAATTTAAAATAATACCATATTTTAGGTATGTGCTTTATAAGTTACCAAAAGTTCAAACAAGCAGTAATCCATTGATTAAAGAAGGTCTTGCTTATCTATATATAACAAATATAACCATTGGAACTGGTTGGCAATTGTCTTCTAAATCTATCAGTTCAAATAATTCCATCCCTGGAATTACATTAGCGTCTCTTTACGATCGTGTAAGTATTTAACAAATACTAATTACTGACTGGGTTTGTTAGTAACAATAATATATTTAATTAGAACATCTTTTTATCGTAGTAGTAAAAATTATGATGAATTATTAAAAAATAAAAAAAATAAAAGAAAGAAAAAATTGACCATTATAATGTCTTTTACATAGGATAATAAAAATGAAAGTATGTGGAGTTTATACAACGATAGTCCACCAAATGCATCTTATGTTTGGAACTTTGGTCATACAAAGGGTATAGTGATGGCAAATAGTGAACAAGGATTTTGGTTAATTCATAGCGTTCCAAATTTTCCTCCAGTTCCCAAAAATGGTATACAGACTCGACCATTAAATAAGGAAAATATAAATATCGATGGCAAATACAATTATCCAGAAAGTGGAACATTTTACGGACAAAGTTTCCTATGTATTTCCCTTGGTAGTGATCAATTTGATATTGTTGGAAAACAATTATTATACAACGAAATAGCAGTATATGCAAAAAACATTCCTGATATACTTAGTAAACAATATCCGATCCTGAAGAATGCGACTAATCAAATACATGTCAAAACGCCTCCCTATAACCACAAAGCCGTAATAAAGTCCTTAGGAATGATTGAATTCACTTCGTTTGCTAAGGCTGGAAAATGGGGAAAAGGTAAATAAATTATGTTTGTAAAACTATATTTCATACATTTTATAAGATACATATAGGTTATGAAATTTTAAATTTTAGAGTTATATGGAGATTTTGTAGCGCCACAATTGCAGTCAGATTTATTTGTTCAGTCTTGGTTGAATAGTCGGGGCAAATTACCTTCAATTTGTACTGGTAGAAAGTTGGTAATATTATTTTTTAATCTCTATTCTGTCGTTTTCGATGTTTCTTGTCATGAGAATACGTTTTACAGGATTTACAATGTTAAAAGCCTTAAATTCGATGTTGCGAATGTAGATTATACTAGCAGTCATGATCATTCCAAATGGGCTATTACAGATACCAAGAAGTCCGTTAATCACTGGGTTTGCATTGGTGATATTAATAGAGCTGTATGTATATATTTTAAAAATGTTTACAAAATTATAAAATCTTGAAGATAATTCTTTGTTTAGGATACACAGTATTCTCGAGGTGGTGGAACCGTATGTTTTAAAGAGGATCGATTATGGAATAATTATCGTAATATTATAAATGATGTAGAGCCTTGCCATTATATGTAAAAGACTTTAGCGAAATGTAATTTGTTTTCATTTAGTAAAATTTGTTTCATTTCTTTCTTTTATAGTAAAAATTATCTAATGAAATTTTAATATGTAAAAAATATATTAATAAAAGTTATATAATGACTTGTAAGTTTTAATAATATATATTTTAAATCACTTTAAAAATATAAATCATTCGGATAATGTATAAAAAAATACACGATGCTGAAATAGCGATGTATCGATTAATTTTATAATTGTAACAGATATTTCCTTAATATATATATTAAATTTGTGTAACACTAATTTGAGGATATAAAATAATAACCGTCACATTAACTGCAGTTTACTTGCAAGTGTATAAAAAAAAGTCTCGGTGTCTCTTTATTACTATAAAATAAGGATAAACGACAGGGATCAGAAACAGTTCTTAAATTGGATTTTATGAAAGGAGCCAGCGACTCTTCCTTCACCAACTCTTGTTTCGTCTTTCTTTTTCTCTGTGCTTATTGTCTATCTAAGGAAATTGCAGAATAACTCGACATACCGTTAATAAAAAAAGAAAGTAGTCGAGGTTTAGTAAGCGGAAAGAGAAGGAAACGATTTGCTTTTTAATAAAAATTCCAAGAAATCGACTGAACTTTGGTCCATTCTTTATCGGTCGTTTAAAGTTCTTCGATTTCTTTAATAAAGTTAGTTTCAAAGATTTCTTTTCGGAAACAATTATTTAAATATTAAAACAGTACTAATTATTATTATTGTAATTACTTACACTTATTGTGAATGTTGTATATTTTTTTTGATTTAATAATTCCATTTTTTATATTTTCTGATTGTGAATAAGTATATTTTAATTTTAGATTTATGTTTATTAGAATAGAATGGCAACTAATTGGGGAACTACGATATACAATTAAAATTTTTAATAGAATGCAATCGTTCTTTCTTCTAATTTATTTGTTGTATTTGTTAATGAAAATAATTGAATGAATCTTTATCTTATATTTAGTATATAAGAACAATCACAGTTTCTCATTATAGACATTAAATACGATGCTGATATAGAACGAATAATATGAATACGATTGACCTAGATCTATTCATAGATTGACTCAATCTATTCAATCTTTAAGACTTAAATCATTAAAGAAATACTAGGATAACGAAAAGTAAAAAATAAAAGTGTTTACATCAAAAGACTGAAGATTATTGATGATGGAGAGAGTTAAAATTCGTGGGTGTTCATCCATGCGTGAATTAAGCGATGCGCGCCGTCAGGAGACAAAACAATGGCGAAAACAAAAAGTAAGTTCGGTAAAGCATCTGGAAGCGGACCCTTGGAAAAACAAGTTGGCTGCTGCTGAATGGGGAAGGGGAATGTAGAGATTTTTTCCTTTAATGCACAACTGGCAGCTGGCAACTTTCAATAGTCAATTTATTAAAGCCTACATTGGCATGCTTATTCATCTCCGTAATTTGGAAAAATCGGTCTCAGTATTTTCTACTTTTGATATATTGAAACTGTCATCCGTATTAATTTATTTTAGTTATCGATATACAATTTCAAATAACATGATTCAAATTCTTCACTATGCAAAAAAAGTTACGAAGTTTCTTGGAGAATACGGTATTATAATTGCTTTATTCTTATTTTGCTTTTTTATCGAAATATGAAGGTCAGTTTCAATTTTTTAAATAGAAGGTTTAATAATTTCTTTTGGATTCAAAAAAAGCATCGAATTTTGCATACAAAAAATATTAATTAAAAAGTATTAAGAGGGTTTAAAATTAGTAATAATTAAGATATTCTCAATATTCTTCATCTTGTGTTAGGAAATATGGTCAGTTAAGTAACTGTAATACAACTATATTTATAACGGTAGATTATATCTGTAATACAATTTTTGTTAAATGATAGACATCATTAATATGAGATATGTCAGTATCTCAGTTCAATTGTTCAAAGAACAGATTATAAAGAGTGTTGTGTTTATTACCATGTTTAATAATAATAAAAAAACACAATTATAATCGTTTATAATACATAAACGAAAATATTATGAGAATTAAATCATTATATTCTACTATTTTTTTAAAACTTCATTCCATTGTTTCTTTTGGATTTTATCGTGAACCATTGTTGAGGATACTAACGCATATATCGCAATAATTATATATACTTATAGTATGACTAAATATATAATTATATTTACTTATAGTATGACTAAATAAGTGCGTTAATTATAATGAAGAACAGTTCGAACACTTGAATCTTATTTTGATAGTATCTCAATAATTACTAATTTTGGACTCTATGTCGTTTAATTTTTTTTATGAAAAATTTGATATTTTATTCGGATCCAAGAAAAAGTATATATTAGGCATCTCATTAAAAAAATTGCGTTAATTTAAGCGCAATTCTCTTCTAACTTCCTCAACTAACTTCATATCTCAATAAAATTACAAAGCAACAACGAAGTGATTACACTCGTATACCCTTCCCGGGAAACTATGCAATTTTTGTTTGAAACATTTTTTTGTACAGCAAATAATTTACGAGTTATTTAAAGTCGTCATGTTATGAGACTCACCCTCATAAAAAGTAAATGCAAAAAAAAAAACAGAATATGTTTTATAAGAAAAAAGTCTTTCAAAGTGACAATTTTGGAAAAAGTAGGAAATCATATAATAAATTAGTGAAATATGATTGATATATTTATGAATAATATATGATGTCATATACCATTTTGAATTGGTGTACTCGATGAAGCGTAGATTTCGGTTAAAGTGCTATTGTCGTAAAAAGCCATGGTTTGAAAGTGAAATGGGTTGAAAATTTCAACGGCTGGAAAGACGAGAAAACGACGCTGCAATGTTCGTAGCGATATTTCAGCATTAAAGGCATCTTGTTTTGCATACTAAAATTCTGTGCATCATCCAAATATACGCACAACGCTATGTAGATGAAACCATTGTGTATCGTGTTTTACATGTGTACTTAAGTACGCTAGCAATGTAAAATGCACATGCGCGAGCTTGTTCTTTATCCTTTTTCTTCTGGTTATCAACAGCCTACAGCCTCTACTATCTAGTTTCGTATCCATAGTTCATGTACAGGTTGTGTGTACGTATATATGTACATATCTTATCCGATTAGCTTTGTGAGAATTTTAATATTATCTTATACTTATTCATATCGTGTGTGAAAGAGAAATCATAATGCTTTCTTATAAAAATATAAATATAAAAAATATTATAAATATAAATTCAGTGCTAGGACGAATCATACTTAGTTTAGTATGTAATGATAATACATAATAACTGTTATTAAGTAACATAACTCCGATAACTAGATTAAGTTTTGCTAAACAATTCTTTCATATTAAATCATTTTTTTTAAATAAGTTTTTAAATAGATATTAATTTTACAGGTGTTTTATAATAGCAGATATATTATAATTTGGTTTGATAGAAATTTAGATTAAAATTGTAATCGATGCCACACGTCCTTCTAAAATATACATACGCAGTAGAAATATCTGTAGACAAAATTTAATATTAATATCACAGATTTTAGAGTAGTTTCTCCTTTATACAAGAAAGTTAACTTAAATTAACGCTTATGTCAATGTTGAAGTATATCGTATATACATTAATAATGACTTGTTCCCGTATAGTGATAGCTCTCGTTTAATTCTTAAGTAAACTTTTAGTTTTAGCTTAATAGTTGAAGTTTATGTTTAATTTATTCGAAATTAGTAAAGGAATAAAACTTCCCCTGCATCATTCGAAACATAAGGAGGTGTTAGAGAATTATATAAATTTTTAAATAATAACATTAACAATTAATTAACATTAACATAAACATTAATTTAAAATTAAAATTAGAAGGAACTGCAACGACCCTATTATCCATTTAAGTATTAAATGTACACATGTTTGATTCATTGTTTCAACTAATATTAATTTATTGTTGTGATAAAGAACAAGAAATAAGTTGTTATTTAAGAAAAAATTAAGAGAAAGAGAAAGAGAAATATTTAAATAAGTAAAAATAGGTATGTATATATAGAGATGGAGAATAGAAATAGAAGGTATACAGGGTGTTTCCGAATAACATATCCAGTGAGTGGTAATTCCTTGTGAAAAAATAAGAAAAAAATATAAAATAACATTTTTTTTGTTCAAGTTTTCAAGATAATCAGACACTACGTTCACAGGTAGCTGTGTTTAAGATTCGACTTTCCGAGTGAAGTCGACTGGCGATTCTGTTTGTAAACAATGCTCTTCTGTAATATTCACAAACAGTGAATGGCTGTAGTCAGTGAATGTGAGTAGTCAGTCTTTATTCGGTTCTTGACAAGATGACTTATACAAATAGAGAACATGTGGATATTCGGATCTTAGAAGCAATTTATCTGCTGCTGTTCGTTATTGCAGAACACGTTTCTAACGGCATGTTCCTAATTGGAGAACAATTCAAAGAATAGTTACTTTCAACAATATAGTTAATAATAAAATGTTTCTGCAAAATAATATTTTCACCTCAGTTGCACCTAGGATCTCTGGAATATTGCGTAAGTATTGTTTACAAATTTACTTAGTTTACAAATCGGCGTTGTACTTCACACAAAAACAGCATTATAGCTGTATTGCATAAGTACATAATGGATATTCAAACTTGATTATCTTGAAAACTACGCTTCGAACAAAAAAATTCTATTCTATTTTTTTTTTATTTTTTCATAAAGGACCACCGTTTGATATATTATTCGGATGCTCTGTATATATTATGCAAGTGCATTGCTACTGTAGTGGGAATTGCATTAAGGTGGTAGGAACTACGAAGGTGATTCTCTTTAGTTGTAAAATTGTCGGGAAATTATCTTAAACAATTGTCTCGGTGTAACCGAACTCGAATACATCACCATCGTAGTTTCAACCCAAAACTTACCAAGAATTTATCAGACGATGCATATTGTTGACTTATAAATATCAACTTATTACTTCCTCGTTGTTAGATTTTCAAATTCAAGATATTTTAATCTTTGCCTGGACATTTGTCCGGTTTAATATAATTATTCTTATGATGAAATATTATAAAATTAAATTTTTAATTGAACTTTTAAATTTTATTTCTCTTGCGCTTTCCTTTTTGAAACGAAAAATGTTCGATATAGCAGTGTATATCATTAATATAATAAAAGAAAATTGTAAAATTTAATATAATATAATAAATTTAATATAATAAAATAATTAATATAATAAAATAATATAATAAAAGAAAATTGTAAAATTAAAATTTTTAATTGAACTTTTAAATTTTATTTCTCTTGCGCTTTCCTTTTTGAAACGAAAAATGTTCGATATAGCAGTGTATATCATTAATATAATAAAAGAAAATTGTAAAATTTAATATAATATAATAAATTTAATATAATAAAATAATTAATATAATAAAATAATATAATAAAAGAAAATTGTAAAATTAAAATTTTTAATTGAACTTTTAAATTTTATTTCTCTTGCGCTTTCCTTTTTGAAACGAAAAATGTTCGATATAGCAGTGTATATCATTAATATAATAAAAGAAAATTGTAAAATTAATAAAGTAGAGAAGGAATTTGAGATAAGAGTATGTAGGTATGGAGTAAAGATAACGATACTGGTAACAGGAGTAAAATTAGAGAGTAATAAGCAGAGAATCGCAAACGCAATGTCAAGACTCTAGCAAGGTGGTCCGTTCTCGTATAGACGCGGTAGGGAAGCGGTAGAGAATAATTCAAGTAGGTAGAAACTGGAAGGATAAGGGCGAGGGTTGCATGTCGGTGGAAATTGCAGATGGTAGGAGTAAAGCTGCAGCACTCCGCTTAGACAAAGCCTAACGAAGCTTCTATTCAGCAACAGTAGGCATCACGAGGCCCAACTTCACTTCTATTATACTTACTCGTCGGCACGAAGTGAATTCCATCCATCAACGGAATTCCAGGCTAAGCAGCTCTCGGCTGCCTAGCATTTCCATCTCTGGCACGAGAGGCATTTTCTCCTTTTTTTGGGGCTACATTCTCTTTGTCTTTACATCGTCGCATAAAATACTCGATGTTTTCTTCTTTTCATCGTCAATGTTTTTCTTTTCGTTTTTCTACATATGGTATCTCTTCTCATTCAAGAAACTTCATGGTTTTTTATTATTTGAATGTTAATATATAATTCAATCCGCAGTTAGATAATTCATAAGTATTTGCAAAATGATTGCTTCGATGTAATTTTGCATGTAAGAGGAAATATAAATTATCTATTATTTAGAATCTGATATTTTCTTTTCTCTGACCGCACTTTTCAATTATGTCTATTTAATTTTTTTCCTCATTATGTCTACTTAATTTTTTTCCTTATTATTAGTGCCTTTTTTCTCATATGACCGTAGACTTATCGACAATCGAGGATATGTTGGCGTGAATCTGTGGCTAGGATAAGCGCGTCTCCAGCGTAATAAAACTCTCGGAAGGAAGTCGGCACCGTTAGTTAGAACTTTCTTGCCAAGGAGAAAAAGAAAAGGGAGAAGAGAAAAATGAAGAAGAAAAAGGAAAAGAAGAAGTATCAATCCCGTAACATCGATCGGGTTGAATTCTTTGGATCGCAACAAACTTTAGTTTTCATTACAAATGAACATGTCATTGTTTATTTGCTTTTAAGTTTTTATATCACAACTTTCGATATAGAAATTAATTAAAAAAATTATATTTTGATTCTTCTTATTAATGAGTACTTATAGCTGAAGTACTAATGAAGAAACATTGTTTAATCTATCATTAAATCTTCTTATCTGAGCTAGAAATTATTTATAGTTAGAAAAAAATTCATTACACATTAATTTACGTACTATTAAAAATATACAACCATTATAGAAAAAGTTAAGTTGAAATATGTTCTATGTAAATCATAAAACTCAAGTATCGATTTCTAATAGAACTTAAACATTACTCTTCGATTTTACTTAACTTCATGGGCTTTCGAGGTTGGCATCACAATATTTCGAAGTACTTTGATACTTACAATGAGGAATATCTTGTCTACTTTGAGAACATATTATTGCTTAGATCACTATATGAATTATCTGTTTTCTCTTACTTTCTCCTGTAATATACAAAGAAATAGTTCCAGAAAAAATATACAATAAATTATTCTTGAATTGAGTCACAAATTTGTATATCCCATTTTTTTTACAAATATAATTTTTGAATAGTTTAGAAAAGGATCAACAGATCTGATGGAGTAAATCCAAACAAAATGCAAGAACAAATATAAAACAAAAGGTGAATGAGAAAAAGATAGCATTCATTAGTAATTGCTATTACATATTAACAAGATCATTCTCAGAGAACTTTGTGAACTAAATATTTTTACATGAACTTATTCTATTCTTTAAGTCTAGACTTATTGTGGTATTATAATAAAGAGAAAAAAAAACGCAAGATGAAAAAAAATACAGATAAAGAAAGATATTATATTAGAAGATTTATTGGTGAAACTTTATAACAGAAGAACTCAAACAAAACAATGACTACTTTTAAGAATGATTTATTAAAGAAGATACGAGTGCCATCATATTATAATTGATTCATGATGAAGATTTATATAAATATGATTCTGAAGACTCGTGCTTTATTTTTCTTCCTTCTAATAAACCATCCTTCATAATATCATCGTTCTTCCTTGAAATACAGTTGAAAAGCGAAGTAATTAGTAACTAGTAATTTAAATATAATTTCAGGTGAAACGGACCAATTACATAGTGTAAATAAATTTACATGGCATTTAATGCTAATATATGACAGGTGCAGATCAAAAAAGCAAAAAGAAGGAAGTATATAAATGAAGAGATGAAGCTTGAGAATAAAAGTAATAAGCAGATAAAATAGTAGTTTTCATTGTATTCACTGGCAAATTTTATTGGGTAATAGAAAGGATTGATTTGATGCTCATGAAAGTATATTCATCCATGCTAGTTTGGCATTTGAGATAACAAGCTTTTCTATTCTCTGTAATTCTTTTTGTCTTTTGCTTTATTGCTTTATTGTTCTATTGTTTTTCATGTTATTTCGGTTTTCTTTCTTTATTGTATCTATGCTAATTTAAATAAATAATAGTGAGGAAATTATTGTCAACTGAATCTACATATTATTTTGAAATTAATCAATTTTTAACACTTAACGGACGGGATCTGTAGATTTACGTTTTTTCATACTAACTTCTTAAGACGGGCCATGTAGATTTACGTAAAAAATATTAGATATAAAAATAAATAACCTCTAAAAATTATCTATTATTGAGAGTAATATTAATTTAATAAATTACGCTTTAAAACCTTGCATGCATTTTTCTTTAATCCTCAGAAATGCCTGGAACTGGAGAAAAAACAATCCGTCCGTCAAGTGTTAAGAAATATTTCAAAATAGAAATTAATTCCTCTCATTCGAACATTTTAGTAATTAAATATTGTGTTCAACACTAAGAAAAAAAATTTTAATTTAAAAAACGAATTTTTAACGAATGATATTCTTTATTAAAATCTCGTTTGGAATATTTAAATTTTCAAAAAAATTCGACCGTGTTGAAAATTTTAATTTTAATCCATGTTTTTGATAAACTATCGAAGGAAAGAGATTCTCATGTTGGCAAATCGTGAAAATAGAAACAGAACGTTAGACAGGTTCCTTGAAGATCCGACTGGTATTTACAAAAGCAATCTAGAACAGTCGAACTAGAATCGCTTCTATTCTCTCCCTTTCTCTTTGCTTTTCTCTTCCTCTCTTTCGAAGAATATAGAGGTACTCGAAGAGCATTTGTGTGCCGTTTGGAAGGTAGGTGATGAGGCATCGAGGGTTACATTAGCGGTCTGAAAATGCTTCAGCAAGTGGTTCAGGTTTATTTGGCTGATAGAGAAATATGCGTATTTAAGAAACAAATATATGGTGTAGTTGTCGAAATGGAAATATTTCGTGTTTTGGGACAAATATAGTTGTATCGATGATGCAATTAAAGATAGAAATAAAATTGCACGTAATCACAAATAGAAATAATGAAAATTAACAGCGTAATATAAATTTTGATAATATTGAAATGTCAAATAGAAGAGGAAAAGAAGTTGTCTAGAAAAATAGAATCCATGGTGAGGGTGGTCGCATCATCGTTACATTTTTGGTTGCTTAGTGTTGTGTACTACTTACTGATTGACTATTTTACTGACTGTCGTGACGCGTTGGAGTCGGCTCTTAGAGTCAACTCTTTTTCGATCACGTGATTGGAAAGATAAGTCGCTTTCAGCTATTGGTAAAGGTCAGTTCTATAAAGTAATTTTTGCAATTACTTTATGGACCTAATGGTGCTGCATCACTCACATTACGTTTATTGGTTTTGGCAGTAATACCAAGGTCAGAGGAATGCATCTCCTACGGAAAGGAAAAGTATGTAGTAAATGGAAAAGATTAATGTTTACCTATACTTATCACATAGCAGCTCAATCTTAAGACAATCGCTAACGAATGGTGCAAAACTTATAATAGTTTTAAGTGGCAATTCTGCCTTTATCATTTATTCGTGTGTAAGGAAAGAGATTGCTAAAACATAACATGGGCTATTTGTTCATTGATCGCAGATACAGCTTAAGAGGAAAACAATCGTAGTGACTAAATGTATCCTGTTATATCAACGAATTAAATTAATTCATCTATGATGCAATTTTCAAGCAATTTCTACCGAATTAAAGTCATTTAATTATATGTATGTATATATCGTGAAAACTTCTCAATTTTTTGTTTTCAGCCAATACATGTTTCGTTACATATTCTGTTAATTTCTTAATATTTTGAAAAGTTTCCATGTTTTATATTTCTTTACATTTTCATATCACTTTCGCGTGTCTCTCGAGATTTAACCATGTAGATGATCGAGTATCGTGTTTTCGGGCTAACAAATGTCGTCAAATCTGACTGGCCAAGTGAAGAGACAGACGCGGAAGACCTCGTACGTGCTTTCTGAAGTATCCTCTAGTTCAAGAGAGTCTCTCTCAAGCATCTCTACTAGCAGTAGCCTTGCCAACCTTGTCGGCTATCCCAGCTTTTCACAAAATGGGTGACAAAATAATCCTCTTCGTTTCCAAATTTCGTTATACACATACATATGTCGCAACAATTGTTTCTTTCAACCATTAGTTGAATAGAATTTAATTTACTCTTTTATTTCAAATTTATTGATAATTTGCATTTTTATGTATCTATGAAAAATAGTAAACTCTATTATACTTCGTATGAATAGAAATTCAATGAAAACTACGTTTTATGACACTAAAAAAAGGTCATATTATTTTATATTTGTAAAATACTTACATGTATATACGTAAATAAATTGAAGATAGTAAATTTAGTCTTGGGTATTTTACCATTTTTTTTTTTTTTTTTTTTTTTTTTTTTTAATGAAAATTAGTTTTCATTACAATTCTTATACATAGTCCTGATATGTGGGATATAAGTAAAAATATTTTTGTTTTCTTTCTAAATAGCATTAGATTATTTAATTTGTAGTAAACTTCATTACATAACAGCAAGCGAAAATTGAGTGTGAATTAACATTAAAGTTTTCTTTTTTCAATATTAAAGATTTTAGATATATTTTAATTGTTAATTGATATAAAATAAAATCATAAAATCATAAAAATTATATTATGAATATATATATTATGCAAAAAAAGAAAAAAAAAAATAAGAAGTAGAAAGGTACACTTGACTTGCTCTATCCTTTTAATAAAAAATGAAATCGATGAAAAAAAGACGACGAAGATGTGGATAATATCTTTTTGTAGATTCTTGACAAGATTTGCCTTAGTAATATGGTTTTGGAGGAGATGAAAACTGATCTATGTAAATATTCTTCGTAGATTGAGTAAGCAAGAGAATGTCGTACGGCCTATGTGTCATATGCCCTGTGATCAGGGGCAACGCTACTACTCTTAAAACTCTTAATGGCCCATATAAGATAACCCAAAAAATAAAGAAATCAGTCAGTCTTTGAAACCTTGAACTTGCGTCTTCATTCTGTTCGACTTCGTTGTTAGGAATTAGTTAAATATGAGTCGTCCTAAAGTACAATACTTTAACCAGGAATCAAAAGTACCAATAGGATAGGATATATAAGCACAGCAGAAAGGGCCCACAGACAGAAATACACAAACATTCAGCACTGCAGCAAGCACAAGCTATTATTATAATATTTTTGTATCTATAAGTTTCGGAGTGGAAGTCTTGTCTTGTTTTAATAAATAGTTCTGCGAAACTATAAAGTATAATTCTTAATTATACCCTTACAACGTTACATTGTCGCGTATCTGTTCTTTTTTTTTGGGGTGAGAGGTCCTCAATCGGACTCCCACCGTGATAAGAGCATAGAAAAGAAAATAGTTTAGAAAGTCAAAAGGAAAGAAACAACTGCCTCTACTCCACCGTATTCTTTCTTATTATTTTTCTGTAGTTTAGATGGAATCGGTTTCATTGATCCTGCGTTCTGTTCTTTGTTTTCTTTCATTTTATTTCAGGCTCTTTTCTTCCTATATTTTTTGCTGTCTATAGTCGTAAACCGAGATCAACTTAAAAAAGTCGTACATTCTCGTTTCGCTTGTCACGAATCATTTTATTTATATCCCATAATTTCGCTCTTCAACACTAATGCGGTTTCTATAAAATAATAATTTCTATTTAAAATTGTTTCAATGGAAATTTTTTTCTGGTAATAATATTTTTGAAATAATAGATGTGATTTTGGTAAATATAGAGTTTAAGGGACTCATCATGACTTTGATCTTCAAGATTATCTCCCTGAATGACTTTCAGAAGGTTTTAGTTATCGCTTGTTGTTTGTTAAAAAATTATAAACAAAATAACTTTCATAACAATAATTTTTTCAATAACAAGAGATCCTCATTTCATCATTTCATCAACTTCTAAGGCATAGATATACATATGTACTTACATACATACTAGGATTGTCAACTTGTATTCACCGATCTAGATTTTATCTAACTCAAACGAATAATGAAAAAAATAACAAGTTCTTCTTAAAAAAGTATTGGTTTTGTGTGTGTGTGTGTGTGTGTGTGTGTGTGTGTGTGTGCGCGCGCGTGCGTGCGTGTGTGTTGCATTGCAATTACAAAATATAGTCAGTCTAAATTATCATTATGTCGTATACATTTCGAATACATTTTCTAAATGTAATTTTATTTTAGAACGTAATTAGGAAGTAATTATATTGAACGGATGATAAATTTATTTGAAATATATGATTAAATCTATAATGGATACATTATGCACAAACCGTTAGGAATTGTTAAACTGAAGTTCAAAGGTTTTGTTAAGTTGGAGTTTCTGGCAATGTTCTGTTTCGCAAAAGAGGCGTCGCGTGGTCTTGTTCTCGGAGAACTTACTCTGCGTTGTTTAACATCTCAGCTTTCGATGGCGAAGCTTTACTAAACTACGTTGCAATTACCATTCGATGAGTAGAGATGTTGTACAAATGTTTATTCATTGAAGAAATCTCAATTTCCTAACTATCATAAAAATCGTTTCGAAAAATTCTTCCTTCAAGTTTTAAAATTTTTTCGATAAAAGTTTTATTATTACTAGATTATAGCCTTTACATTATTCATGGAAGTTAAAGGCAATTTTCTCTGATTTTCTATGGCTTATTTACGACTATATATGGCAAATGAAATGAAATGTTACGTTAGAAACTCCAGTTTCATGTTGAAATAATAAGAAGCATAAAAATGTAATATGATGCTTGAATCCTTTAAAATAATTCTGTTTCTAAATCCGATATCCTCAGCTTGACTCTTTACAATTTCAAGATTTTTTTTATCTCATATTTTCCTTCCATTACTTTTTTGCTAGATCGTATTCTAGATATTTTTCTCTATTGTTTAGGTGACGTTTCTTTTTTTTTTACTTTTTTCAAATAGGAAAATCATATTTTCTTTATTTTAACGGTGTTATTTATTTCAGTTCCATGCGACTAGAGAGAAGTATTCCATCGATACCATTAATAATATTTGATTATAATTATTACACAGTAATATTTCGGTGCACGTATAACATTTAAAGTCTTATCTTTGAAGAAACGTTTCAGAACAAACATAGCTAGCAACAACGTTTCCTTTACTGAAATTATATATCCTTTAATTATCGAATACGACGACATTTGCTAATGTTACCTTACATTTAGAATGCATCTTTTGTAGGAACGCGTAATCAAAATTTATCTTGCGATCTATAGTTTTGTGGATTATAGTGTAGTAGAAAATTTAAAATACATTCTCTAATTGTCACCTTGTGTATTATTATTATTTTTTTTTTGAAATTAGATAATACTGTTTTTTTTTTATTAGCAAATGATTATGTTGTTATTGATAAAAAGCTTCTACTTTTAGTTAACTAATTAAATTTGATTATTTCTTCTTAATGATACGACGTAAAGGAATAAATAGCTAAAAATTTTAGCTTACAAGTTTTTAATAAGCGTTGTTAAAAATAAAAAATTATTAGTTAGAACATAAATCTTCTGAAATCTTTTTAAATCGGACGGTTCGAAATATTAAGGAAAGATTACTTGAGCCATTAGGAATGAAGTTTTGCAAATATTTTTCACAGGTCACGACCAAACGCAAACCTCTAAAGTTTTCGTGTTACATATAATGTGAGTCTCAATTTCATGTATGAAATTTTTTTAAGTTACAAAATAGCAGGGTTATTTATTAGTTTTGAAACTTCATTTTGATAGCTGGCCGCTATTACTGCAAAGCACTAGAAAATTTGAAAGATTCTTATTTAATTTACAAATAGAAGTATATTATTTAAAATATTGTGCATAAATTTTTTAAAATATTATAGAGATGATTATAATTTAAAGTGGAAAATTTAAAGTTCTTATCAATAAAAATGAACTTCGAATGTTTGTAAATAATTAAATAATTGAAATATCAAAAACGGAATTTATATATATAAGAACGATATTTTTATTTCTAATTCAATAAAAATTATTATGTTTCAGATAATGTTTCGATTCTTCACAGTAGTAACGACTAGCAGCAATCAATGTTCTTTTAAAATTAGTACTAATTATAATTTTGCTATTTTATAACATTTATATCCAACGAATGTTACACTTGTAACATTTAAAAAAATCAAAATATGAAGCTAGAAATTATATCACAAAAATTAGAACTTCGGATTCTTGATAAATTACTTATGAAAAAAATTCATAAAACTTGAACTTATTTTTGAACGTTTCACGGTGGTCTTCTTCCTTAAATATTTTCTCGATTTCCTCCCTAAAAAGATTTATGGAATGTGGTTCCGCAAATGGGTCGAAAATCGAATCTGTCGTTTACACGCAAGCACATACCTAGTCAGATTATTGTCGTAGTGTGGCCTATTGTGAAAATCTCATCGTTTGCTCGATTAAACGATCGTAAAGCCTACTCGAAGGTGACAGAGAATGATATGGGAGAAATGAAAGCATCATTAGAAGGGGTAATGAACGATTCACCAAAAGAATAGACGGGAATTTACGACAGGAATGAACAGAAGTAGATAAAAGGAAAGAACGAGCTGCTGCTGAGAGAAAGAAAGGTAAAAGTTGGGAAAAGTACCGTGTTTTCACTAACTATTATCCTTGTGTTTCGAATTCTAACTACATATATATAATTTTTATTTATTCTCTTTGGTGGTTTGTATTATACTTCTATATTACTTACAAGAGAGAAAAATTTCCAATGAAATTGGACGAGAAAAATCATGGCTCTGTTACAAAAACGGTACAACTTGTTATGAAATTGTTTAAAATCCTTTTATTCTTAATGTTATTGTACACAGTATTATACCATTCTTTTCTAGAATGAAAGTACTTGATGGTCGAAGAGCAAGAGAAGAACATTCTCCATGCTGTATAGAACATCGATGCAATACAACGTGATGCAGTGGAGCTAGGAATACGCATGAGGTATCTTCTGATCGTGAAGCGAGAAGCACTTATCTTGAGAAAAATTTTGAAAAAGACTAGACGGCCAAGTGTTTTGGAAAATTAGATGGAAAGGATAGGAGAACATTTGGACCACCTACGCAAAAATAAAATGACGAAGAAAAAGAAAATAGTAGTAAGATGAAAGTTCCTTCGTAAAACTTAAATTGACAAACTTACCGTGAGTCGGAGAACCGGTCTGATATGAACAAATGGACATGGAAGGAAATTTTGATCGTTTTTTCGCTCGTTGTCTATCTCCTTGTGTGCACTCAAGTGTTTATTTCGTTATGACGAACCTGACAAGAAGTTTTAAGAAAAATCAATGGCTATTACCATCGAATAGTTCTTTCAGATATCTTAACGAGATAGTTTCTCGATTACCTTTAAATAGATTAATTTATTCTATGAAATCAACGTTTATTCGTATTAATTTGGTTTTTCTATTCTTAGTTTTTCATTTAACTTCTCAACTTATTTCTCGTTTAAGTTCATTAATTTATCAGTAATTATAGCTTCTATCACTAATCACTGAATTACATTTGCTTATGATTCGTAGTTTATTTTTTTATATATTGCACTTTGATCGAGGAAGTTTTAACCGTATTTAATAAATGTTATATTTTTTACATAGAATAAATATCCTCAATAAATACATTTTCAAGATGGAAAATTGGAAAAATTAGGACGATTAAAATTATGCAGACATCTTCTGAAACAATGTTCAACGTGAGATATTGAAATATGTAGAAATTTGAAAAATATGGATATTGGTTATTAATAAAACAAGAATGAATGAGTTTTAAAAGCAGACGAAGCAAATTTTTTGAGTTGTTCAGTGTGGTAGGTTAGTTGGATTTAATGTTGGGGGAAGAAGACGGAGACTCGAAACGCGTAATTTAAATAGGCAGACAGCCGAGGAACGCGGTGGCGGATTCCATTAAAACTTTTCGCTTGGCTCGTACGAGAAGTGACACGTATTCTCGCATACTCGAGCAAAGTAATACATTTTAAAGAATTTCAGACAAGAAATTTACATTAGAAAAGTTTACCGAGGGAATTAAATAAAAAGCATTCAAAACGTATTGTAATCACTTGGGAAGTAAAAATGTCCATAAACTACCTCTAAATTTTCCTTTATTTTGTTAATTATATCTAGCTAGAAAATTGTACAAATTTTTCTTCAAATAAAATAGAATTTTGTATAAAAGAAGCGAATTTATCTCGAGTGGCTTTGTTTGAAAATAGAATAAGGCGAATTGTTGAACCGAGGGAAAGCAAAGTAAATGGCGACGAAGGATAACAAGCGTAGTTAGAACATGACCGAGCCATGAAGTCTTGTAATCCGAACGCAGACACCGTTTGTTTGATCTCGTCTTAGATTTTGCAAAGTCGACGGTAAGCCGGTTCTCCAGTTAGTTCACACGTTTCCACGTTCAGCAAACACATCGATGCTTGTTGTCGCCAAGTCTACTTTCATAGGTTATCTATCTTGGTCGTTTCTCGCGAATTCCATCTTTTTTTAGACTTGTCATCTTGTATTATTGCGGTTAGATCCTTCTTCTTCAGCAGTTCGTTGAAAACGGTAATTCAACGACATGTGCTATGTTGCGTAATCAAAGTCGAACTATTGTGGTTCGATGGACCAAACAATATCAAGGGTCCGATTCAAGATACTTGAGTTTGAGGCAGATAGCCACCGTGTGGGTGAAGTATGATGAAATGATATGAAATGGTACGATTCCGATAGGAGATTGTGACAAGTGGATTATATATTTTGTAATTGATTGTCGCATGGATCGGTACGTCGCCTTGAATTTATCGCACTGTTGATTTGTAATGGATTGTCATACGGATCGGTACATCGCACTTACTTGAATTATAATTAGTAGCATACTAATGAATTCACACTGGTCACACGCAATTCCATATTATTCTATTCTTCTATTATTCTATTCTTTTCGTATGATACAAGATACAAGAATATAGTTACGTCCTTCGATTCACCGTATGACCGTGATGTCAAAAATAATACTTGAAATTTCTGTAAATGACTGTGACGTTTGCTGGTATAGCATTTCGGACTGGTTTATTGTTGTCTATCGTTGCCTACGTTGTCGATCGTATATATTTTTCCTGTTTTTGGAAACTTTCATGAAAGAAACAGAGTCGCTGAGAAAATAGAGTGAAGGGATAAAAATATTGACATTATATTAAAGAAATATTGACATTATATTAAAGAAATCTGAAACTCATAGAATGAAGCGTTTTAGAATTTGTTTGTCGTGCGTAGATATCATGATTCTCTAAATAAAATTTGTCCGCTTCAAAAAATGTAAACTTTAGCCGTCTATTTTCTACTTTATTTTTTCTTGACGTGTTTGCCGTATTGGCTATTCTCTCAGTTATTCTGCAGCGCGATAGGTTCAGTGTTGAGTTTGACGGACTCTTGTACTATGCTTCGTTCTATCACTGCAACGAGACTTACAGGTTTATATTCTTTCTCGAGATGTGTGAAACGTTGAAAAATAGATTAGAATAAATAGATTAGAATTTACTGCGAAAACAACAAATCCTATTGTGATGTTCGACAATTTGCCAAGTGTCGGAATAAGGAATTGAGAATACATGCGAACGAGAAAATGAGAAAATTTTCCCAGGGAATGGAAACGGGAGGACAAGTAAAAAATGTCTTAAAAATTTAAAAAAAGTATTTTTTGTCAGTTTTCTATCTTTGTTTCGATTTGTCGCGCGATACGAATCGTAAGCGTTCTTGAATGATGATTTGCCCGATTTTAATATGTGTACACATACAGAACCCAGACACCTGATAAGAATTTTCTCTTCGATGATTGCTTTTCTTATTTTTCTATTCTTTTTTTTAGTTTGATAAATGTTTTAACACATGTTTAACACTTTTTTCAGTTTTGCGTATCGTTCTACTCTTTGTTTGCCCAAAAGCCTTCCTACATATAGAACAAAGATTTACTCATCGTTTCTGTTTCCTTTTTCATGCTTTTTCTGCTCGTAAAATTCGTCTTTCTTTGTTCGAGTCGAAATTCGTTGGATTTTTCACATTTATTAAGGATATTCGATGGATTTATTCGATTGATTCAACTAAAGGACGCTTATTCACCTAAATGTGAAATATTAATGATGTGCGCAATGTAATTTGAATGTGATTGAATTGATTGAAAAACGTACTGTTGGAATTCTGTGTAAGCGAATAACATTTATACTTTTAAGAGGGTTTATTTTACGTTACAACCGTGGTCAAGGATGATGATACAAGATCTGCTTGATGGAAAAGAGTGTTTTTCTTAGCGTCTTTTTATAATTTTATCTATGGTAAATCAAAAAATTAGTTAGTGATTAATGTTGTCCAATTCGTACAACAAATTAATTAGATGCGTTGCCAATATCACGGAGAAAAGGCTACTCAATCAATTTGACGGAATTGTTATAAACGACATGCGACATATCTTTACCATTTAAATTTATTGAAAACATAATGCGCAATTATCGACAAAACAAAAGTTCTATTTTATTTATTATTTTATTTAATTATGTTTTCAAAATTCTTGGCTGAATCGTTTTATTCGATTCTTCGCGTGCAACTCATTAGTGCAAAACTTCGATGGTTTTATCAAGTGCATGTCGCGTGTCGCGTGTTTCGTGTCGTATATTACACATCTGATTAACATTTATGTTCAACATGGCGATCAAACCATTCGTGTATCGTTGTAATGTTGTTCTTTCTATAATGCAGCAATTACAAGTTGACCCGAGAATAGAGTACCGTTTTTAACATCCTTTTTTCGATTCACTCGTAACAAGTCATATTTTTTCCATAATAAGTAATCATAATAATCATCATTGATTTGTTGCCAGTTACTAGCTGGTCAGGTGCATTGTCCAATTGATTGTCGAAATTACAAGAGTGAATTCATTAATCCCTTAGAATCGAAAACAGACCACGTATGAGATACTTTAGTGAATTTAGTTGACCGCGATAAGAAATAAAATTTACGTAATGGACGTTATTTTCGTCGTTGTGGTTGCACGTATTCGAAGGATGCATCGAGAAAAAGGGGAAAAAGGATCGCTAATGTTCCCAACGATGGTTTCACGACGATCATTTGCTGAAAATACGGGAACCCGAAGGTAAACGCGTCGCTGGAACATCAGATACTTTCTTTTCTTCGAGTCTAAGTTAGTCGACTTAGGAACCCGTGCACGTGTGCAGCCGTGTGCAGTTTTCGTGACCCGCCAACCACGTACAACGGACCAGCAACGTCGCCGTTACCCTGCAGACTGCAGACTAAACGAATAACTTATGCGTTCTGAATAGGGGACTCCCTCCCCTCTCCACCCCAGCTTTTTGCATTACTACTTCGAATAATGCGCCTCTTTATGTATATTCCAAGAATGTTTTGTAGTCAGTCAGAAGCGCTTCGTATTATCCTCGTCTATTCATCTGCTTCATTTTCTATCCTAACAACAACGATTCTTCTTGGAAAGAACATCGATCGGTTGATATCTCTGACAATTTTGACGAAAATATATATTTTTCTGGTTTGCGTGAGCGAAGCTGTATCAACGTTGCGGGACCATTGGTAGTTATGTAATCAACTAATATGTAGTCGTGATACGTCAATTACAAATCTATAGTTACTATAGTGGAAAGTAATAAAACCGTAGTTATCAGATTAAAGAATAAAACTGGAATTTATAAAATCGGAAACTGTGTTTTTCTGTTGTACATTATGCCACGATGGAAATACGATCGCCTCGAACATTGTTAATTTTTCATTTTAATCATCGACAATGCCTGGATTAGTCGACTTATCCTAACATAATAGTAACGAGTCTGTTACTCTAAAGGCGCACACACGCTGAAACATGCGGCGATGCATACATCAATTTCTAGGTTTCATGAAACCTGCATCAGAGTCAGTCTGCCTCTACACTACCGATTCTTCAGTTTTTCGTGTGACACCAACGTTAAAACACGTGTTTTAAAATGTCAGATCGTCTTCCAACTCCAATATTACTGTTAGTAATAGAAGGTTTATTATTACTTACAAAAAATAGGAAGAAATTAAATACTAAAAAGAAATGGGTAAAAAGATGGTGAATCCAGAGAAATAAATTTTTCAATTTCGTGTTATTAAAAAAAGAACTAAAGACAAATGAACCTTGTGATTATAGAAATTATCAAATTTATAATATCAGTATTTTTTCTTTTCCTTTTTTGTGCATTACTATCTGTAACTGAGTTTTCTAAAATTGATTCTGTATTTTCTGTATTTTCTGTAATATCTTTTACTTTCTAAAACAAAAAATTTAATACATATTAAGAAAAAATATCTAGTTAATTTTTTCTTATTTTGGGTATTGGAATATTTTTCCCAGAAATGAAGAAGAATGGAGAATAGTTGCTGCAGAATTTAAATAACGATACATACTGTAGAGCAATAGATGGCCAACATATTATTACAGGCCCTTCTCCATTTGAGAGTTTCTTGCGAAAATTACTCTCGAGAGTATTCTCCATTTCTTTCTCTCTTCATTTTTTTCTCTCAAACAGTTGAGCGATGCTTTCAGAAGCAGTATCCATTTACGAGAAATACTCTCGAGAGCAACTCGTGACAGTTTTACATAAATTCCTTCCAAAATTCTTTATTTATCTTTATTTCGTTAAACTGTCTGTTTATTCTAGTTGAGTATCACTCAAAATCTTGCTCACCAACTGAGCTGTGATTCTCAGTTTCACCAATTCTCGAAAATTGATAACTGGCTGCAGCTTCTATTTAAGTTGTTTAATAAATTTGTTTATAAAATTAACAAAATTAACAGCAATTAAACAAACATGAAATATATCATGTTATATCATTGAATATTTATTATAAATATTTAAGACAAATTTCATTGCGATATCTTTCACGAGTCCAGAGTCGTCAGTTATTTAAAAATTCTCCGGCCTGTTGCGTGTTACGACAGTCGTAGCGACGAGAATAGCGAAATCCGAAACGGATTTTCTTTGTTCAACTAATGCTAGAAGTCTCCTGTATTAATTGAACAAAGTCTCCTGCGTTCTTGCATCGGTGACAATTGCTCGGTGCTGAGCTACATACATTACAACATGCAGCATGAAACCTAGAAGTCGATCTATGCATCACCGCATGTTTCAATGTGTGTGGGCGCCTTTTTTACATAGATAGCTAGAAACAAAAGAATATACAAATCACGTTCATATGAAAGGTTAATAAACTCACGATTCGAGGAAAACTTACATATTTAGGTAGCTATTATATAGAAAAAAAAGCATTCTTTCCTCTTCTTATTTATGCAAGAAGCATCAGGCAATTATTTAACTTCCAATTTCACAGATATGGTTCTCCTATTTATTTATAATATTCTCCTGTACAAGATGTACAGCTGTAGAGCTTTGGATACTGCATAAACGTCATTACGTAAATATCATATAAACTTATACAAAAAAAAAAAAAGAATATAAATGAAAATAAGTTGTATTCGAAATTGAACTGTTAGCGATTATTTTTGATATTTAATTTCAATAGTAATGAAATCAGATCGATCAGTCCATAAAGAACCTATCACATGTATTATAGCTGACAATATCGTTCGAACTACGAATGTTTAGTAATTGGAGATTCTATGCAAAGTGTTGGGTGAGGAAACCTCGGAATTTCTTTCTGTGCGGCAATAAGAACGAAGCAATTGTCGCCCATTGTGTACTCCATTGTCGCAGCAAAGAAGGCCAGACTTGGAATTGTTTGTTTTAACCGCCCAAGTCTTAAGACGTACATATATGTGGGAGTATAGTTGTGTGTGTGCCAGTATGCGGAGACGAAGATTTTGAAGGCAAGATTTCGGGTAGAGAATATCCAGTGGAATATCCAATAGCGAATCGTGAGAGCGTGCATATCTTGAGGTAATTACAGTGAGTATCGAGTCGTAATAACATGCAGACCTATATATAGAGAGTAGCGAGTCATGATAGCGTGCAGGCTTTGTCTGTAAGAGTTTAGAGAGAACCTAATACATATCTTTTTGCATTGTCATCGTGAACTTATTCAGTTTCCCTTTTAATTATTTAAATATTAATAAACTATCTATTTATCATAAATCACGTGAGTTTAATTTTGTTTCGTTTTTTTCCTCACATAAATTTCTCTTTCGAATTATTTATCAATCTTTGGTACGTTAATCTGTATATTCCATTATTTTTAGTTATCCATGTAAGTTTTCCTCGAATCATAAATTTATCAACATTTGATATGTTGATTTATATACTTTATTGTTTTTAGCTAATGTAAGAGTTTTGTTGGAACAATGCAATTCAGTTAGAAGATATTCAAATTATATTTTTTGAATTCCATTTATACATATTTTAGTCGATTTTGGTTTTCGAGGGTACGAGATATTTCTGGTTTTCTCAATATTCTTTTTTTTCCCCTACATAAATCAAAGCATTCAGCAGGTAAAACTGAATTTATTATCTAACTAATTTGTTGACTTTAAATTTCAGTTTAGTCTGTAGCAGCAAAAGTAATTAGAAAAAAAACTATAACGTAAGAAGAATTGCGAGAGCAACGCTAATTGCGACATTACTTACGCTACATTAAGAACGAAAGAGATCGAAAAACTAACGAAGATGTTGCAGCGATAAAAATTTTCAATTAAATTGTTTTCTCTCCCAAGTTCTTCAAAGAATGCAAAAACTCGGCTCGAAATTAACGGTCTTTCTTACATTCTATCAATTTTCTACTTCATTTCCTTGCAATTAAAATGATGCCTAATCTTATTAATATTTCGCATAGAACTTTATGGGAATTTTATTATATATTATAATACATTAATATTTTCGAGCATTTACGTTTCGTACTTGTTAAGCTAAGAAAATTTTGTTTCGTATTATGGAGTAATGATCTTGTAATTTGTATGATCTTGTATTTGTACAATTAGAATAAGTAGCTGGTATCAAGAATGAAGCACTTGTAAGAGATATTTTTATATATTATTATATAAAAGAGGCTAGTTGAAATTCAATCACCTTGCAAAGAAGATATAAAAAAATAAGTAAAAAAATAGATAATATTCGCGTTCTTCATACAATATTTTTTTGAATGACTCGAACTGAAGGAAGAGGTTATATAACTTTCTTGGAGAAGTTTGGCCAATTTGCAATAGCGCATTTATTCGTTAGGAAGTAGCCAATAACTCTAGAAGCTAATAATCACTGGGATCCTCTTTCATTTTAGAATTTATGAGTTAAAGCAAACAATGATTAATTTTACGAAATTTTACTTTTATTATAAAATTTTATATACTGCACATACTTGTGCTGTAGGGAATGTAATAAAAAAGTATATATATCAATATAATTGTAAGAAATGAGTACTGATTTTCATATATGCAAATTTTTTTAATTCATCATATGATAACGATCGAATTGTATCATTTTTAGTTGACAAAATGATTAAAAATTTCAATCATTCGAGCATAGTTGTTCTACATTTATTTTTTAACAAATTTTTGTTATTGTCTTTGGAAAAAGTTTTCTTTACTTTGCAAGTAATAATAGATATTGTTAAACATCGACTCGACAAACATTGTCTTAGGTAGGTTAAAATTTTTGTCCCGTTCCTTGCGTACTAACAAGTATATCTACGTCTTACGTTAATCCGACACTTTAAATATTATTTTGACAAACACTTTCAGGGGCCCTATAGTCTGATTCTTCAAATCCATCTTGGATTTTAATTAATGACTTTTGTTAAAACATGCAAACTTATAAAAAAATGAGAAAAATATTGGCCAAACTGCAATTTATTCTTTTTAAGATCATTATTGATGTTGTGTATATATGTATATGTTATAACAAAATCATTAAAAAAAGTCCCATCAAAATTTAAAATGGAGTTGTCTTTTAACAAGTTCATAAAATATTTTTCAATATTTTTTTCCATAAATTGATTTAATCTATATTCCCAAAAATGCAGATTAGCTTAAAAAATTACTCTTGGTTAAATATTTTTTTAAAACTATATTTGCATAATCTGATAATAATTAATAAATATAGACGAAATGGTTTTGAATATTAGAATTCATTGATTAAGAATTATTAAAGTTTTTGGACTATTATATGGATTTCAGTTTGATAATCAGATAAATTTTACATTAAATTTTTTATTAGATTACCGATTGCCTTTTAGCATGTTCTATCCTATAGTGGCCATATTTTTCTATTTTTTAATACATTAGGTATCTGAATAACGACGATCAGATTTTGAAATTCTTCTTAATTTTGACTTTTCTTAATCTAAATATAAGAAATGATGTATTGTTATTTCTCTGGTACACACTAGACGGCAATGGTACTAAATGATATCGCAATGCAATTTTCTGGTGGTAAATTAAATCGCACAATTTATATGCGGTATTTTCATACAAAGAATCTTAAGTAAAACGATATAACAATCTATAAAAATTGAAGTCATTTTTGCAGAATACAAGAACACATAAATACAAGAAGTCATAAAAAGACATAAAAAGTCACAAAAAGACACAATTAAGATTGCCATTCGTCCGAATTTCCTGAGATTTTGTTCTACTTTGACGCTCTGTAGTAGTCCGAGTTTTCTGAAGCTGGCTTGCTGATTTTGTCATTAATTTCATCTATTAATCGTTCGCATTCTTGCGAATGTACATATTGCGTTCGATGATTTGTCACGTATCTATACTGATACAATGGACAATAATGCATTTGTTTTCTGTTTCTCTGCTTTTTTACGAGCGATTTCCAAGTACATATTGTGTTTGGATCAAAAATATATTAGAAGCTAATGCAAGGCAGTTAAATGAGGTGTCGCATCATACACTCGCGAGATTCTAATATTTAAAGAACAAAAAATTGCTTAAAAGTACCTGAGGCAAAAAAGTCTGCAGTTTTAATGCTCCCTGTTCTTAATTTGTGATTTTATAAATGGTAGCGTTAGGCATAATGAACACTCTGAATACTCACATGAAGCTGTTCAATTCTTTCAAAAAATTGTTTCCTGATGGTTGTGTCATTTGAGACTTGCTATATAGACTAACATGTGAAAAATTAATACTTTAACAAATACTTTAATAATACTCCAATAAATAAGATATTATTTAGTTATCCATTGACAAGACAACATAATTGAAACTCAATGATCTTGTCATTTTTTACCTATTTTGAGTGTTCGTAATGGTTACGACGATGGTAAAACTTAAATTAGGGGTTGATAATAAGTTTGAAGAATACGGGTTTGATTATAGTATTATACTTCTAGTGGTTTCTATCAATGAAAGTTTGATTAGTATTCAGCGTTAATGAGAAGAATAACATTGTAGCTCGCTATTCATTAATCATCGATCTAGATCACTAATTTGAATCGCATGTCACGGGAGTCTATCTGAAAAGAATTTACTTAAAATTTCATAAAAACTGAAATTAAACCAACCATTATTCTTCCCTGAACATTAAATGGGATTTAAAGTTTCAGCCGGGACGCAAAAGTAGGACTAAGAATGTGATATTCTTGTCGGTACGGATGTTGAAAGAATTTTGAGGTTAAGAAAGAATAGAAGAATAGAAAAAAGAGTTGGTGGGAAGGAATAAAAGAAAGAATAGAAAGAAAGACCGACACAGGATAGAAGAAAGAATAGAGAAAAGAGTTGAGAAGATATGGTAGAATGAGCAGCGTGCCAATAGAGCGCCAAACATTTCATTGATCGCATGCAGCTTCTCATTATTTCTTTTCTTTTCCTTTCTTCATCTCTCTCTCTCTCTCTCTTTATTCCTCTGTTTTTATCCTTCTCCCTTCTCGTTTTCCTATTCTCTTCTGAAAATTTGAAGTTTCTTTTATTCGCCCTTACACAGGCAAGAACAGTTGGGCAAAATGCCAGCACACACAGATATAATTAACGTCCAGGTTGATCATGACTTTCTATTCTTCTATATCGCTTTTTCTCTTTTCTTCCTTCCGTCTTATTCTATTCAGATCTTTCTCTCCGCTTTTACTTTTCGAGAAGAGAAAAACCGCCAGAGGATTGAAGTCAGTTTCTTTCTGTTTGGTCCTTCTTCTACATACTTTCTTTCTCGCTATGATATTTATACCAGAACAAATCAGCCGATCTTTTGCAATTTATTCTTGTCTGGACTTTCTGAATTATTATCTTTATTGTATATCTCTCTTTCTTTTGACCGCTACCCGTTTTATATAGCTAATGTTAAGATCAAGGGTAGATGTAGGGACGCATCCTTTTGTCCTTGGCTACAGTCAAGACCAAACATATAAAACATTATACAAGGGATGCATCCAAGTAATTGCAAATATTATTTTATGGGACTGATTTATGAAACAATAAATTACTTTCCCAATCACGTGATTGGGAAGGACACAATAAAGTCGGCCTTATAAAAGCCGACGCGGAATAGAAAGCCGACAGAAGTCAGGACAGTGAGAAAAAAGAGGAGCCAGTTCGATACAAATTTCCGATCAATCTCCGAGCAAAAAAGTTGAACAAGTCTTCTTATTCACAATCGCAGTAAGTAAACAAGTGTGTGCAAAATAAAAGATCAAAGACTTTAAGTGTGAATCAAAACCCCCACGCCCGAAGAAGAAAATATCATCAAACACCGTTACAAACAACAAACCTTGCCGCAACAGCAAACCTGGACTGCGCACCTTCAGGCAACGCATCCACATGGACGGTGACTTAGAGAAAAGCTACTGAAGAACAACTCAAGGTTACCATATGAGAAGAAGGTCCACGTCCTATCAGATTCACCTCCTGTCGCAAATATGTAGAAAGGTATGGAGCACATCAACCCAAACATTTCTACCAAAACTAGGTATAGCGTCTTCGCTGATTGTGTCATCAATGAGCTAAACTCAGGCTCAAAACATGGAATCACAACGACATTCCAAACGACATTCCAAACGCGAATACCGCAATAAATCTAAACCCCCTCCCCTTGCTAAAAAACCCCAAAATGTCAAACCTCCGCCAATATACATTCATTGTAAAATAGACTATCTAAAACTCCTTGATGCACTTAAATCAAAATATCAGAATACTTTTCAAGCCAAATTCACGTCAGACAAACTTAAAATGATGTTTGCTAAAATCAAAGATTTTACTGAATTCAAGGCCATCTGCATCAATCATAACATTGAATTTCATACTTAC
Source organism: Frieseomelitta varia (assembly GCF_011392965.1). Taxonomy (NCBI): domain Eukaryota; kingdom Metazoa; phylum Arthropoda; class Insecta; order Hymenoptera; family Apidae; genus Frieseomelitta; species Frieseomelitta varia. Next base: position 118,580 of record NW_025110700.1, read on the forward strand.
ACGTTCACTTCCGAGAAAATTTTAACCGTAGTGCTCAAAGGCTTGATCCGACCCCCGCTAACAGAATAAGTGAAAACATTAGGTGTCAGGGCCTAAATCCCATAAACTGTGTAATTACTGACCCACACGAAATACTCCATATATAGAGTCACGTTTGCGCCCGGAACCACACTGGCACAAATAAATCATGTTAGATTCATCGAATATCATATAATAAATATACTGGAAGAAATATGAATCCCATAAACCAACGATTCAGTGTTTCTGCTGCCAGGCATACGGTCGCGCGTCGTCAAATTGCAACAAGAAACCAGTGTGTGTCAACCAGTGTGTGTGCACTGGACAACATGACACCAGATCTTGCAGCAAAACCCTAGAAACTTCCTCAACATTCGCCAATTGCAAAGGCGCTTACCCGACCAATTATTCCCAATACCCTGCATTACTGGTTTTTTTGGTCAAAAAGACTGCTAGTAAAGAAAGAATCCAACAAATACAAAACTTTTTTCCAAATATGCACCTCCTAGCTTCCCCTACTTCATCCCAAACTTCCTCCTCCCTTACTCAGGCAAACTTCAAAACAAAACAAGGAGTATCATATGCAAGAGCCGTATCACCTCAACCACCCCCACAGTTTCAGCAAACTGAACATTCTCAATCCGAAATTAACAGATCAAATAAATGATATCAAGCAACAGACCTAGACCAGTTTTTAAAAATATCGCTCATTCAGAAATATTACACGGAACGCACAAATAATCTAGAAAGAGTTTGAACAACAAATAACACCACTAGCGTTAAAAACAAGATATCTGAACTTCATAAATTTTTAATAAACCATAATGCAAACATTGCAATCATCACCGAAACCTGGCTCACCCCAAAACACTCTCAAATTACCTAACTACAAAATACACAGACAAGACGGATCATCAATATTAAACGGACCCGTAAAAAGCCCTGGACAAATGAAGAAAAAGCCGAAAGTCTGGCTGTAAACTTCGAAAAAATACACAACTCTGTACGGAACACAACTTCTTCCATCGAGCATGATATCAGAAGACTTGCAACATTAACTCTTACAATGGACCCCCCTCCATGGACGATAGCAGTTTAAACTGCACTCCTCAACAGATAAAGCACATAATTAAGAAACTCCCCTCCAACAAGGCCCCAAGACCAGACAAAATTACCACTACGCCACTCAAAAAATTTCCAATCAAATCCATAGTACAAATATGTACATTATATCTGCAAAGCCTGCCTTAAACTTTCTTATTTTTTCACGGCATGGAAAACCGCTAAGGTAACCCCAATCCCCAAGTAGGGGAAACCCACAACAGCCAACGAAATAAGTAATACCATCAGCAAATTATTTCAAAAAATTATCATCACCTATCTATTAACTCATGTTAACAACAGTAACAGCAGTTTGATTTTAGAAAAAAATCATTCATGCATCCAGCAGCTACAGCGAGTTATGTAACACATTACCCCAGAGATAAAAGCAGAGTAACACAACTTATCCTCTTAGATTTAGAAAAAGCTTTCGATTCAGTCTGGTACAGCGCCCAGCAACTACCAAAAGAGCAAATCTAGCTTTTCCCGCACTCAGAAGACTATACCCGCTACTCCACAGAAACAGCAACGTCAAAACAAATATCAAACTAAACCTATATAGGATGTGCGTTAAGCCGATAATAACATACGGCCAACGAATCTAGCCACACATTAGTAAGATTCAAAGAAGCCAAAATAAATTCCTACGTATCATCCTCAACAAATCGTATAACACATCCATCCACGTACTACACGAAATAGCAAACATTCAAATAATTCAGAACTACATTGCAAACTCACTTGAAACTGTTTATCACACAGAGCATCGAAACTCACTCGTCAGTCAAACAGGAAACTACAAAGTCAACAACATTCTACTAAAAATCAAGGAAAAGTTACCTAAACATGCAATTGCCACTACATAAAACACGAACAGGGTCAAAACCAAAAATAAGAACGAATAAAGATTCAGTTTTTTTGAAATTTTTCTCAGTAACATGCAACCATACAATCACACTACCTCTCCTGAAATGCATTCAACAAATACATCTTTTTATAGAGGTTAAAAGGTCACCAAATCTCAAGCACTGCAAATTAATAAATCAACCACAAGTAAAAAAAAAAAAATGGTCAGTTCTTGTGAAACAGTTCTTCGAGACAATTCGTCAAAAGAGGGAAACGACATTAGTCGTTGTAGAACACTCTTCTATCAAACAAAAATCGAGCCATCAGGTTTGTTACACACAAATTCTAAGAAAGATCCATCAAATTCATTTCCCATACCAGTGGGTTCAAGCCAAGCTATATATGCAGAGGAACAGGATCGACAACAGTCGAGACTTTCCTTAACAGCTAAAAGGTTGAAGAAAGAGAATAATAAAGTGAACGATTCTTACATAGGAAGAATAAAATATTTTAAATAAAAAATTATTTTTGTTATAACAAATTGGATATTTTCTTGAGTTGGATGAAATATTAAAAGGAACAGAAGTCAAGAAAAGAAAAATCAACGAAGGGTAAAATCGTTTCTGCACCAGTCTATCTTATTTTTCATTTCAGAGATTCAATGAGCTTAATACTCATTCTTATAATTAATTATCTTAACAATCTGCTATCGCTATTGCTCTCTTTTTGTTCTCGATAGTCTTGCTTAAGCTTGTCTATTTTGGAACTCATGCGTTCTTTATGTACCGATACGGATTTCTTTCTTTTTCTATTCAAATGATCTAGTAGATCCTAGAAGAAAAGTAGATAGAGAAAATGTTAGTTCTGTTTACAAATAACACTGCGAAGAGAATATAATGAATACACGAGAATGTTGGTAGATTTGAAAGTTTTGCTAACAAAGGAGTCATCTTTAAAGTTGGCAAACGAGTAAGCAAGGACGGCGAGGGGGGAGGGGAGGGGGAGGAAGAACTTATTACAATGCAAGTATGAATGCGAACGAGACATCGTCGACAATGAGTGCGAGTAGCCAGAAGCAATTCTGAGTCTTTCGATTCCCGAAGGCATCTCTCGCTTCTCGGGAGTAGCGGGACAAGTCGGAATCAGAGGTTGAACGAGGAGGCCGACGCTGTGCTTGTGCGAGACAGTAGGAACCGACCTGGGGCTAGTAACCACTAAACTAGGCGTCTAATAGTTCCTCTCGTACGAACAATAGCCTGTGGTGAATGCCATCAGTTTCCTACGACCCCTTCAGGAATAATACCATTTTCCATGGTCACCCGATCCTAAGATCGCAATCATAAATCTCGTTTATCGATATTTCTATATGTTGTATAATATTGTCTTTTACACATATTTTTATTTTTCAATGAAGTCTTTATCAGATTATACTTTTCATTTTCATAGCTTTATTGCTATATGAAAATATTATTAAATGATACTTAGACTTGACCGATTAATGTGGAAATGTTAATTTCCAAATGGTAATAATAAATGCAATGGTAAGTAAATATTTTTTGTAGCCATTGTAAAACGATTGTGAAGTTTTATTAAAATAGAGAAGCGTTTTGAATAACTGTTTGCTATTCTAATATTTGTCAATATATTTTATTAATATATTTTTCTCTAAAAATGCAAGGGTATTTTACGTACCATCATAATGGAATCTCAAAATATTGAGATATGTATAATTATATACATGCATAGGTATGTTACACATAAAGCAGTAAGATTGATTAACAGACAAAGACGCAAACGGATTCTTTTGTAATTGTCTTTGTCCGAATGCGCGCAAGATCTAAAACTGTGGTATCCGTAGGTAAGACTAGTATATTCGTGAGATACGTATCTACATATCTTTGTCCGTATCTAGTAAATACTAACTATCTAACTAACTGTGCCCACTAACTGGGTGAACTTCTGAGGAATCTCTTTTGTTTCAACGACTTGTCCCTTCGCATGTTTTCCCTCTCCGTAATGGATACTTGCTGTAAAAGTATTGAAATCGCCTCTTAGCACATATTTCTCCTTAATGTACAAATTACTTAAATTTATCGATCCGTTTGTAATCTTACGTATTGTTAATGAATTTCTTAGAAATTTATAATTGAACGATGCGCAATGATCATTTTTCCTCGATTAACTTTTTTCTTTTCAATATTAATCGCTTCTCGAAGAAAATACCATTTTCTTATCACTAATCGTGTTATTATTAATATTATCAGATACTGCCAATGATTATAGTTGAAGATTCTCTTATGAAACTGACTGATTATAAATAATAATATTAATATATTTTTTCCATAAGTTAAAAAATTGTTATTCGCCAAAGTATTTTCGCAAAATGTATTGTAACATAAAAAGCTTCGTTGAAATTCAAGTTCAACATTTTATTAACGGACATTTAATTAAATGAAATTGTCAATTGCTAGTAACAAAAGTGGCTAATACTAAAGAGACAGAAAAGGATAGAAGAAAGAAAATACTGTCTGAGGCTCTCAAGGAAATATGTAGACATTCGTGTATTTTTTAAGTTCATTTGTTAGTTTTCATTACTTATTGATTTTTTTTTGCAGCGGATAAGCAACTATTTTTATTTAATTTATTTAATTCATTTAATTTAACCTCGCGAGGATTCCATTTCTTATAGTTAATCTTATAGGAATCTTATAGTTAATTTATTCTTGACAACGAGAAACGTAAACTGATGATTTAATTATTTCCGATCTCGTAAACGCGATTTCGTTTCGTTATTTTTCAACTGAATGTTTTACAATAGCCACTTTTTAAAATTAAATTTCCCCTGCTGTTTCAAACTGCATTAAGCAAAAATTTTCCTTTCGGAATTCGTTCGTTACGATATGATTTTAATTTTGTTTTCAGCGACATATGAACGTATAAGATGCGTTCTTCTGTCCTTGGCCAGGAGTATTAAATATAACATGAGGGGCGCATACCTGGGATACAGTACCGTTAGGCGCATAAAGTAATTGCCAAAATTGTTTGACCCTGTTAATAATTATCAAACGCCTTACCTTTCCTATCATATGATCGAGAAGAATACAAATAGAGTTGACGTATATAAGGGCCGATTCGAACGTGCTGCGTGAAGTGTGCAGGTTTTTTGAGAATTTTTTTCTGCAACTTACACTTACAAGCATCATACACATCAAAACCAAATAAGATAAAACTAATTTTCTATCTCTTTACTTTAAATGCAGGTTATAGTTATTCCGAGAACTGCAACAAAAATAACCACTTAAGGAAAGAAAAAAAAAAAAAGCTGCATGAAATCTCAAACAGTTAGAACTGCAATCCAGAAAATAATTTAAGTCTGTAAGTACAACCTATAACATTTAACATGTAACAAATATTCGACCACTCTCACCGTGGATTCTTAAATAAACAATTAGTTCATTCGAATTTTAAAGTAACTTTATGTTAAATATTAATGAGTCCTGCAAGTACATATTTAAAAAAAAATGCTTTCAAGTATGTAGATTTGAAAAAACTCACCTAATTTGAAACTTCTATATTTATTATTCTATAAATATTTTAGGGAAGAAAGGATACTTTCAAATAAAATAAAACATGCTTGATGTTTCATTGCAAATTCTTCCTTCGTTAAACATTATTATCGGTTATCTTTCTTAAATGATCGCATAGTGACAAACAGAAGAAAGAACGAAAGTGAACGAAATGAAAAAATTGAAAGAAACCGCATCGTTACACTTATACAACGTTAAAATTAAAAATAAATTAAATTAGAATAAGGATGCATAAAACTCAGATAATAAGACACTATTCCCAACTAACGTTCATACCGGACTGAATAAACTCGTTCTCGTCCGATTCTTGTGCCAGCCTCCGGCGTGAGAGCAGTCGGTAACATAACCTCGTGTCATAGTAGTTATAAAAAAGTGAATTTTAAGTGAATACATATAATAACTTTTAATAATTAATTTAAATCACTGGACTAAGTGACAATTAAAAAACGGACCTAGATAACCAACTGGCAGAGAGGGAAAACCTCAACAAAGAATGTCCACCACGTGGACAGGATAAAACAGACGGCCCTCGTAGCTCATTTAGCACACTAATCCTAGCTACCAATAATAACAATAACAAAAGAAAAGGAATGCCTATCGAAAGAGACAACAAAAAAATGAACAAAACCCAAATATCACATATACCACTAAAAAACAGATACGCAGTTCTTAACGAAGATGAACCTGAACAGGAAATGGACTTGGAAAATGTAGAAACCAAACAAGACGAACCAACCTCAAAGAAGG